>NC_139458.1:291570000-291670000 GCF_057233095.1 Heloderma suspectum
CATAGCAGTTACGCCGTTATCATACCATTATCATAACTATTGGTACACATGGCACCAATGGGCACCAATAGTTATGATAACGGCATGATAACGGTATAACTGCTATGTGTAGATTCAGCCTACTTTAAGCGCAAACTAAATGCAAACAACCACTATGGCAGTTGTGCTTTTCCGTTTGTTTTTACCCCCAAATTTGCCTTGAGTTATATGGCAAGAACTCATTTTTGCTTCAATGCAAGCATGCTCTTCCAGCCTCATGGACACAGATGTGGCTGCACAGTAGAATTTTGCTCTTACATAGAAATGCAGCTCCCGGCTTCCCTGGGGAGCAACGTGGTGGTGGTGCATAGTCCCGATGGGGAGGCAGGGAGGGGCAGCTGGACCGTGGCATCAGCACCGAGTGTGCACCCACGTGGGAGGCAGGGAGCCAATCAGGGCTAAATTAGTTCGGCAGGAAGAGGGCTTTGTTGGCGGACTGGAGGGAAAATTTCCTCCCCTCTAGTCCACCAGAGGCTAAGACCGGGGCTTCCCACATGGCTTAGGCATTGCCATTGCCGACTTCCCCACCCACTGACCCGCTCCAGGGTAACTCATTTCTTGCCATGGATTACAGTTAGTTGCCGGTCAATGGGGCTGAGAAGAAATTTACCTGCACACAGATTGGCACCAGTGTGTAGTAGGGTTTTTGCCTTCCCCATTGCAAGAATATTAACTTGGTGATTTTTGGATGTGTTTGGCTTGACAAGTATAACTGTAAGGGTGGTTATAAAACTTTCAGTTCTAAGTCACAACTTTGTAGGTGTGGTAGGCACTGGGCTGGATCCACTGGAAAGGGGAAGGGGTGTATTTTCCCCTTCAAGAGGGGGTTCCTTTAAGGGATTGTGGGGGGCAGGTATGGCATTAAGACCCAGTTCAGCGTGGGGCTGCAATCCAGGCCACACCCCAAGAAGACAGAAAGGGGCTCACTTCAATGGTCTGCACTAGTGTGCCTCTGACTCCTGCCCACCCACAATGAGGCACCTGGCAGGCAGGCCAAGTTGATGGGATCGGACTGCAGGCAGATAGTCTGAACGGATCCATGCCCTATGCCCCCACCAACTCTGTGGCAAGCTGAACCAATAATGGCCACTTATTTAACCCATCCAAGTCTATGTCTGAATTTGTTTCCCCACCTCTCTATCCTGCCCTAAAAGGACTAGCTATGCACTGCCATACACAATCAGAGGCAAAGCAAAAGAGATCGGTCTTTGTTTACATAAAAGGAAGATTTCAGTGGTTACAAAAAAGGTCAAATGCTGCAAAAATATCATTTACATCCCTTCAAGTAAAAAAAACAAAACACCTTAGTGACATTCCCAGCCTCTTTATACAAGGGAAGGCAAGGTGAAGAATATTCTTATGGACATGTTTAGGGAGAGGTTTGTGCTGCAGATGTGATCCATCTTGAAATTTCTTTGACTCTCCTGACCATCCCTGTTTGTAAACTTTTTATCTATTTCCTCAGTGATGGAAGAAAAATAAATAAATGTCATCAGGTGAACGAGGTGACTTTAGAAATCACACAACACAAATAAGGAATAGCAAATAGTCCAGGTGCCAAGTCAGCAATCAGTCTTTAGTAAACAATTCATATTTTTTTCAGTCTGTTTGCAAATTATATGCAAATAGAGCGGGGGGGGGAGTCATGTTTGCATATTATATGCAAATAGAGCGGGGGGGAGCCATGTTTGCAAATTATATGCAAATAGAGCGGGGGGGGAGTGCATTAAACACTTCACTCGCAGTCATTTTAACTTGCCTCTTAACAGATCTGATCTCACAGTGTTTGGAGGTTTGAGTAATGATTGCAAATGTAAATATAAATGCAGTGATTTTAGAGCAGAAGAGATGTTAAAGAATAGGCTTATAAAGCTACAACAGGCTGCAGCAAAACATTTTACCAATACTTTCAACATTACAGAGCGATCCTATGCATGTCTACTCAGAAGACAGTCCCATTAAGTTCAATTGGGCTTACTCCCTGGTAAGTATGTATAGGGTTGCAGCTTCATGCAACTAACTCCCTATAAAAAGAATTACTAATGTTTGCACAATATTTTTTTCTGCATGGGATATTATATCATAATTAAGTCAATTTGAGTAAGAAGTACAGATACTGAGATAGGACCAACATCGGAATATACAGCAACATGTTTAGCCCATAAGTCTGAACACACCCTCTTATCAGATTCGGATCACAAAGTTATCCTGTTGTATGTGATAACATCCCCTCTTTTTCTTCAGTGCATGAACTAGACTTTTTAAATTTAAATTATTTAAGAAACAAACATTTCTTACTGGATATACATATGATCACTTCCTATGTAACCCTAGCATTGCTGCTAGATAGGCTATCCTGCAGCTGTCCCTTCATGACCACATACATTATTGCTTTCCACTGACATGATGGAAAAAGAAAAAGGTTCCCAAACTTTCCCCCGGTATTCAAAAGCAGTAGGGTGATTCCAGATGAGACTTTCATTGTGCAATCACACCGCCTCATTCACGGAATTTTACAGAGGGTCCAGATGACATTGTCCTCAATTTCTAGCACCTCCCATGCTGTCCCATGCTTCTTCCATCTTTTTTTCTTCCCAGAAAGAAGAAAGAAAAGACAGAATAGTGTCACAATGCTTTTTATTGTCAGTGCTAGGAGCCCGCTATCTGGAAGCACCCCTAATTTTAGGGCTGTCAGCTGGTTAAATTAATCTTATTTGATTCATTGTATGTTGTGCAGTGCAATCATCAGCAGACTTATTAGGGAGTAAGGCCTGTTGAGTTCTGAGTAAAGAGTCAGAGGAATGCATGATGAATTGATAGGCAGTACAATCTTATGCAAGTTTACTCAAAGTAAGTCCTATACAATGGTGTAGGACAGCCAGGGCTCATAGGGTCCAGACATCTGGACTTTTTGATCAACAGATCAGGACAATAATATCACCTGCCTCCTGGTTTAGACTGCCCTGTTCCCTCTGAACATAGCTGCAATCTTCACAGTAGCTGTGGGGGTGATGGGGTGGGGTTTTCATTTTTCCATTGACAGTAAGTTGCTGTGAGCTATAGCTGTTCTAATGCAAAGTATTGTGGAGTGGCTTGTTTTTGAATGGGCAGTTAAGATCCATTTGTTATACAAAAATCCTGCTCCTGGATGGAGATGAAAATTACTAGAATTGATCAACTCTTTCTCTCTGGTGTTTGGAAAAGAAACTGCTGGAAACTCTTGACCAGGTGGTCTAGTGCTGTTTCCCTTTCTCATGTGATCTCGGTCTCTCTTGTCAAAGTCCAACACACTAAGCACTACACTGCCCTTTGCCAGCTTGCTATTCTCTGACCACTGACCTTAATGAATTGGGTATTATTCTCTGTACTGCTGCTCTTTGGTTGTGTGCATAATATCATAAGATGTGTGTGTGTGTGTGTGTGCGCACACACACACACACACACACACAGAGCGAAAGAGAGAGAGGGATCAACAAAGCTACCTGCATTTTTGGACTCTCCTTGTGGGTGTGGCTATGGGGACTGTCATGATGAGCTTCTGCACTTCAAAATTTACCTGGTGTTTACCTATAGTGTTTAGTGGGGCTTGCTCCCAGGTGAATATGCATAGCACTGCAAGCTAAATCTGCAATCATTTAGGGATGTTGGAAATCCACAACAGACTCAAATGCAACAGAATCAGATTTCTATGAATCTGACCCACAGTTTCCACAGTGGACTGGCTTTTCCCAACTTGCATGGATTCCATGGACTAGCAGATCATTTTTTTTTAAACTTTCTGGAATTTTACACAAATTTACTCTTAGAAAAATATGTAAAATAATAAAGAAAAAGCACCAGCCAAAAATACACATTTCCCTCATAGGCCAAAACATGAAAATGCACATGGGGGAAGGATTTGTGCATTGGGTGGGTGGGGGGAGGATTTGAGCATTTTTGCAGGTACGAATTTCTGCAAATGCAAAAACTTGGGAAAAATCCAATTCTGTCAATGAGCAGATGATGCAACAAAAGGCACTTGAAAATCAGTGAAACGCAGACAGACCACATTTGACAAAATATGTACATCCCTACAAATATTTGCATATGAATAAAAAAAAAATCCTTCTGAGAAATGTGAGTTTTATACATGTTGAGTACATATGTTCCAGTAGGCACCACCAAAAGAATAATCCCCCCCATTTGAGAAGGAAGTAGGAATGCCTCTTCTTAGATGGTGCATGTCACCCGTGTTTTTCCATGTACTTGCATTGAACAACCTAATTAGCAGTTCAAAATTAGCTGCCAGAATAAGTGAAAAACTGATCAAAGTTTAATTGATTAATCTAACCAATTAAATGACTAAATGTTGCAGCCCCTGTACTCCCCTTGACTTTAAGGCTAGTTGTACCCAGGGCATTAGAGGAAGACACCCTTCAGAAACGGCAGAAGGAAAAGATGTTAACATCTGTTTTGCTTTGATGTCTTTCCTTTGAAAATGACGGGGCGTGTGGCCTCAGAGCAAAGATCCAGGGATTTTTTCTTTCTTTTTTTACATACTGCAAAAATGCCTCCCAGGTCAGAGAAGATGCATGGAGACGGGGATCATGGCAGGATGTTTATGTGCAAACAAATCCACATTATTTTTAGCATTTTCAGATGGGCACTGAAAAGACGTACTTCATGGCTGCTCAAAAAACCATTGGAACAAATTATGGGTTTTTTTGTGTGGATCCACTTCTCAGATATCCATACTGTGATGCATGCCCCATTTTTCCTTTGCTTATGAATTATATGCTTAGTCTTTGGTTGGTTTCCAAATAGCCTCTTGCTTTACAACAGGACATACTCATAGCCATTCCAGCTCAACTGGCTGAAATAAAAGCATTAGAATGGCTCTTAGTCATCCTATTTTCAGACATGGTGCTGTGCAGATATAATACTCCTCAACTTTGGTTCCACACAATGAACCCAGAGTTACAAAGAACCTATGCTTTATTCTGTCAGAGAAGTCTGTGCTGCATGACTTCCTGAGAGTTATGGTTGTGTTTTTCCTCACAAAGTTGAAATGTCCTCTAATGTGGCATGCTATACAACAATAAAGTGTGGTTAACATCCAGAACTGTTTTCAGTGGAGCCCATAAGAGTCTCTCAAGCAAAGAAAAACAACAGTTATGAATAAACCCTCTTTAGCACCCTCTTTGTCATAACTGAGAGCGACCCACAGACTTGGTGAGAGGACAGAATTCTTCCAGCTATCAAGGCACTCCTAAAGCACTGTGTGTGTGTGTGTGTGTGTGTGTGTGTGTATAAAATTACCCTGCACAGTACCATTCTTATATATTAGCCATGTAAATATCTGTTATGGAACAAGCATGTCTCATTTATCTTGGAAGAAAATGAATGTCTATATTTTAAAAACTCAAGGAGAGCTCTCTCTCTCTCTCTCTCGTTACTCCCTCTCTCTTGGAGAACAATAAGAGTCATGATTATACTCATGATTATACTTATACAGTAGGCTTTGATACTGTGTGTGTGTGTGTGTGTGTGTGTGTACACTGATGAAGGCCACATCTTGCTGTAAGTAAGAAAACAACTGAACAATGGGATGTTGAAACAATTTACTTGGCTTTAAAAACCAAGCAAGCAAACAATGGCAGCTTGGTTCATTTCTTCTCCAGTACTGTGTCCCAGTAGCTTCTTAGTCAAGTTTGTGCAACTTTGAGGAGGGGATGAAGGTCAGGGACAGAGCATATTATTCTCCTGAGTTAAATTCCTTACATATCCACTTAAAAAAGGATCTCAGGTAGAAGGACTAGAAAGTCCTCTGTCTGAATCCCAGGAGAGCTGCTAGTAGCCAGATTAGAAAGTACTGGTCTAGAAGGAACAATATTTGATACGAGAAGGGAGGTTCATGTGTTGTTGGGCTCCACCAAGCCAAACGCACCCCACTTGCAGTGTATAGTGACCCAATGAGAGAACAATAAAGACCCTGTGTGAAATTGGGGGATCTATTTATGACTCATGCAACAGTCTACTTATGGGACCTCACCAGGGGCTTGCTAAACATCCAGAGCAGGGCGGGAATGGGGTTAAGTGCCTAGCAGGCCAGATCCATGACTGGTAGCTTGTGTTCGCTTCATTAGGCATAAATTGTTCAGGGTGGAATACTGGTAGGAGAAAACTGAACTGCAATGTACTAAAATCAGGATGCTCAGATATTACAGGCAAGTACTATACTCTAACACAGTATCAGCTAAAAGCATGGGGGTAAAATCTCCACATCCACTGCAAGGGTTTGGGGGTTAAACACCTCAGTTGATTTCTAAATGAAGTCCTGTGTCTCCATGTGGGATTTGTAGATTATCCTGATCTCTCTTTATCAGGTAAGGGTTAGGAGTCCGTCCCGGCCAATCAGGGTTCAAATGCCTTTCGTTTGTGCCAGATCAGCCCCAAGCCACAGAAAGCTGCAGTTTGTAGGCCCTCAGCTTTCACAGGTGTGTAGGGATGTCAGAGAATTCCACCACGGATCTCGGTGAGGCCAAATGCCAGTGCATTCAGCCCCCCGAACTCCATGGTGAAACGGCCTGCCACCCCCCCGCCCCCCGCAGATCCCCCCCAGGACAAGACTCACCTGGGGCGGATCTTCTGGGTGGCAGCTGCTGCCGGTCTTCTGACTGGCCGCCGCCACCATTTCCACTCTTGTAAAAGGAAAAGAAAAACAAAAAGAAAGACATGATAGGCTACGTAAAGATTTACGTAGCCTATCATGACTAGGTTTTAAAAAAACAGACGACGTGATAGGCTACGTAAATCTTTACGTAGCCTATCATGGCTGGGTCGGTAAAAACAAAACAAAACCATGTACGCAAATGGCGGCGGCTACGGCCGCCGCCATTTGCGTTCCTTATTTTTGCCCTCTTAATCTACGTAAATATTTACATAGGCTAAAACGGGGAATCAAAAAGGGACGCAAATAGCGCCTGCTAGACTATTTGCGTTCCCCTTGATTTTCGCTGTCATAGTCTACGTAAATATTTACGTAGATTAAGAGGGCAAAAAGAAGGAATGCAAATGGTGGCGGCCATAGCTGCTGCCATTTGCGTATGCAGTCCCCCCCCCCAGAGCCCTCCGTGGCCGGAAATCTGGCTGCGGATGGCTCTGGCCTGGCCAGGCCTGGCTGGCTGCTCCGCAGAGCTGCCACGGAGCACAGCCGGCCTCGGAGGATTCTGAGGGGGAGGAACGGAGCGCCTCCCCCCTGGCGAGGATTCCAGGGGGAGGGACGGAACGCCCCCCCATCAACTTAATCTGCGAACAGGTAAGTGACTTTCGTACATCCCTACAGGTGTGTCAACACCAATAAGTTAGGCTATATTCTAACTGGGCCCACCCATGTAGCCATCATGCGCTAGACCTTGTGTTTATTTCTGAAGAAGTGGGGAGTATATCCACCACCCCCTTGTCATGGTCAGATCACTACCTGGTGACGTTGGACTTCTCGGTTCCGCAACTCCTCGGCAGGGGTGAAGACCCATTAAAATGGTCCGCCCCAGCCGTCTTATGGATCCAAATGGATTCCTGAACACGCTTGGGGATTCTCTGGAGCACGCCAATGGCCACTCGGTCGAGACCCTGGTGGGTGGCTGGAATGCCGCAATCACTGGGGCATTAGATCAGGTGGCTCTGAAACCTCCTCTCCCCCTGAACAGGGCTCGGACTGCACCATGGTTCAATTCGCAGTTACGAGCTCTGAAACAGGAGGTGAGAAGGCTAGAGCGCTGGTGGCGGACGTCTCGCTCCAAAGATGATCAGACATGGGCTAGAGCTGTATCTTCAGCCTATCACGTGGCGGTGAAGGCAGCAAAAAAGGAATATTATGCTGCCTCTTATCGCATCTGCAGAGTGCTGTGCGAGGGGGCTGTTCCAAGTGGTCCGGAGCCTGGTCAGTCCAGTGGCTCCAGAACCACTGGAGCATTCTAAGGCCGCCTGTGAGGCCTTGGCAAGGCACTTTGCAGATAAAATTGATCGGATTTAGGAGTGTTATTCCGTGTGCTGTGGATACAGTTAGTGAGCAAGAGGCGGCCTGTGGCAAACCAGTTTTGTGGGATTGGTTCCAGCTTCTTCCTTCTGATGAAGTGGACAAGGTGCTTTCATCTGTAAGGCCGACCCCCTGCTTACTTGATCCTTGCCATCTTGGATCATTATGGGCTGCAGAGAGAGACTGGGTGAGGGGATCAGGGCGGTGGTGAACGCCTCCCTTGAGGAGGGAGTGATGCCATCAGTCCTCAAGGAGGCAGTGATAAGACCACTCTTAAAGAAGCCTTTAAGTTCTGAACAACTTTCGCCCAGTCTTGAATCTGCCATTTTTGGGCAAGGTGATTGAGCAGATAGTGGCGATACAGTTGAAGGCACACTTGGAAAAACCCGATTATCTAGACCCGTTTCAGTCGGGCTTCAGGCCTGGGCATGGGAGAGAAACAGCCTTGGTCACCATGGTGGATTATATGAGGAGGGCTCTGGATAGGGGTGAATGCTCCTTCCTTGTTCTCCTCTACCTCTCAGCAACTTTTGATACCGTTGACCACGGTATCCTCCTGGACTGCCTGGAGGGGTTGGACATTGTAGACACCGTATTGCAGTGGTTCCGGTCCTTCCTCTCCAGCAGGCACCAGGGGGTAGCAATGGGAGAGGAGGTTTCGGACCCGTGGCCACTCACTTGTGGGGTGCCACAGGGTTCCATCCTCTCCCCGATGCTATTTAAGTTCTATGTGAAGCCGCTGGGGGTTATCATCAGGAGGTTTGGGGTGCGGTGTCATCAATATGCAGATGACATGCAGCTCTACCTCTCGTTCAAATCTTCACCAAGGTTGGCTGTAGAATCCCTGTCCAAATGTCTGGAGATGGTGAGTGGCTGGATGGGGAGGAATAAGCTGAAGCTGAACCCTGACAAGACTGAGGTACTTCTGGTGGGAGACAAGAGGAGGCTGGGGGATGTTGACCTGGTGTTGAATGGGGTATGGCTACCCTTGAAAGACCAGGTCCGCAGCCTGGGGGTCATTTTGGACTCCCAGCTGTCCATGGAGGCTCAGGTGTCAGCTGTGAGCCGGACAGCGCTGTATCAACTCCATCTGATACGGTGGCTGTGCCCCTTCCTTCCCAACCATCTGCTCCCATTGGTAGTACATGCCCTGGTCTCCTCTCGTTTAGACTACTGTAATGTGCTCTACATGGGGTTACCCTTGAAGACGGTTTGGAAGCTGCAGCTGGTACAGAACGCGGCAGCTCGCCTGATTAAAGGCAGCCGCCAGCGAGATCACATCACTCCAGTGCTGAAGGAGTTGCACTGGTTACCAGTTGTTTTCCGGGCCAAATTCAAGGTGTTGGTTTTGACCTTTAAAACCCTATATGGTTCCGGCCCAGCCTATCTTAAGGAGCGCCTCCAGCAGCACCAGACAGGAAGCTTAACAAGATCAGCCTCGGATGGCCTTCTCTCTGTCCCATCAGCCAGGACAGCTAGACTGGTGGGGACGAGGGAGAGGGCCTTTTCTGTGGTTGCCCCCACTCTGTGGAACTCCCTCCTTAGGGAACTCCGCCATGCCACCTCTTTAATGAGCTTCCGCCATGCATTAAATACGTGGTTGTTCAGGCAGGCATTTGGGGTGGGTTAGGGTATTTTAGAAAATGTTTTTACTGTTGAATTTTATTGTTTTAAACTGTTTTATTATATACTTTGTACATCGCCCAGAGTGGCTGTGTGACCAGCCAGATGGGCGATTAATAAATTAAATTAATTAATTTTAAAAAAGCCACCATCTTGGACAAACTGACCTGGGATTAAATGTCACTGAATACAATGGGACTTACTTCAAAGTAAATATTCATCAGATTGGGCTGCTGTGCTCACTCCTCCATTGTGGCCTTCTGGCCATGTCTAGTGGTGTCTTTGTGTGGCATTTGTGTTCAGCCCCATTAATCAGCTTGGTATTACTGGAAATGGCAACTTTATTCAAGAGAAGAGGGCAGATAGATAGATAGATAGAGAGAGAGAGAGAGAGAGAGAGAGATCTGATCTTTAAGTAGCGTGTCCAGCTGTACTCTTTTACAGAGGACAGCCTCTCTGTTTAAAGGGCTATCAGAGGACACTGCTCTATTTGAAGGCATCCTCTATTTGAAGGGCTGTCCAATCCAAGTCTGGTTTAAAGTAGGCTTGTGCACAGACCCCCCCCCACATCTGCTTTGGATGCTGCTTCGGATCCTATGAAGTGACTCCTATCCACCTCAGATCGATTCGGACCCCCTCCACTTCGACTCAGATCTGAATCCGAAGAAAGATTTGGATATCTGGATCGCCTGTTTTTGGTGTTTTCCCATTGACTTGCATGGGAAAACACGAATGGTCATAACTTCATTATTTATTAAGATACAGGCATGAAATTTGGGGAACCCTCTACCCCCCAGGAGAAGAGGCCACCTGCAATATTTCAGATACTTTGGCCCAGTAGTTTTTGTGCTAGGTAGGGTTAAAATCTGATGTTCTCCACAGTAGGGATGTACGAAAGTCCCCTTACCTGGCTCCGCCGGGTTCTGCTGGGGGGGGGGGAGGCACTCCATCAGCAGCACCTCTCCCACCTCTGCCCCGGCCAGCATCCCGAAGAGGCCTCATATTGCGCTGGATGTTTTGCCACACAGTGCTGTGTGGGATGGGATGGACGAGCAAGGAGTGAGGGAAGGATCCCCCTACAACCAAGCTGTTTCCTTTTAATTTAAATTTTGAGGAAAGCCTAACGGTGATCAAAATCGAATAAACTAAAGGAACAACTCCTAGGAAGGCACCCGCGCACCCCCCATCATTTACCCACACCAGCCCTCTCCCAAAGACACAGCTAGTGCAATAACCGAACACAGCCTTCCACTGAAGTATGTATACCCTCTTCCTCCACCACTCTCTCTGATTGGAAACTGCTGGTGTCGGTTCTGGCTGAGAGTTCCTATTCACCAAAGCACACTCCCTCCTCCTCCTCCTGCGCTCGCCTTCCAGTGTCCTCTCGCCTTCCCCCCCTTGACCTCATGCCCCTCCTCATGAGCATTCAGAAGTTGATACATTTCAGAGACAGCCTGCATGGACTGCTCAGGTGTTAAGTAGAGCTCCAAATATACAAGGTGGAGGAGGCGCTTCATGGTGGTGGGGCGCTTCACCCCAGGGTGCCTCAGCACTGCTCTGACCTGCCTCATATCACAAGGATTTTGCTCCAAATAAGCCCACTTTGCCTCATTATTTGGGCTTCATAATGAGGCGGTGCACAGCCCTAGTGTAAAGATGAAGACCCTCAGAAGGGAGAGCAGCAGGGGTCTTGAAGTTGCCCATCCATAGTTGGCAGCACCTGGACAGTAGACTGAGAAACAGGCACACAGGTCACCTGGTCACAGTCTTCCCCACTATGGGGAGATATATTGTATTTTTATTTAAATAATAGCTATTATTTCTAAATGTGCATCGACAGATATAAATTCTCATATGCAAATGTTATGCAAATCCACGCCTTCTTTTATCATCTTACTTGGAGATGCATGTCCTCTTTTTTGGCAATGCATAAGTGGCCACCCTACCGATCTATTAACTACAGTAAGGACCAGGGATTACTTATCCAAGTATGGTTATTTCGGAGGCAATGTCTGTGATTTTTGAAGGAAGTGGGATCTGACATTTTTATTCACGTGAGGACAGATGTTAAACATCCCAAAGAAAGTGTTTTACTTCTATGAAGTAGAATGTTTCCAGCACTATTCTCTTCTGTGTTTAACAAAGACCTTGCTCAGCTCCTGGTGTGCAAGCTCATCCACAAATCCACACATTTTCTGGATGTGAATGAGAATTGTGCAGGGGCAGCACACTGCTGATTTTAATCTCTTGGAAAAAATGGGGAAACAAAAACCTTTCTGGTTTTCCTCAAGTCTAACTGGAGGAAATGATGGCTATCTATCTATCTTGATTATTAATATATTAATTTTATTCAAAGCATTGCATCTGGTGTGAATATTTGTCTAAAGTGATTCTTACCACCTCAACCCAAAAATGATACCTGAAAGTGTGCAGTGCAATCTGAACTTGCTTACTCAGATATAAGGCCCTTTGTTTTCAATGGGACTTACACTCATGTAAGTATAGCCAAGTATTCAGGCATCCATCCTCATGCATCTACATTTGTGTGAGGAGGAGAGGCAAGGTCCTGCCCCTCACCACACTGCCCCCTCTCATCTGCATGTTGATTGGGCAGGTCTGAAGCAGGGAGCCTGCTCTACATGTGTAGGTCCCTGCATGATTCAGAATCATGATCATACGGGGTTTTAATGCAGGGAGTTTGTTCCAATTTCAGATGTTTCTTGCAGCACAATGGGTCAGCAAAAGAGGGCCAGCAAGAACATGATAGCAGGGACAGGGCCAACAAGTATGTAATTGTGTGAGGAGAGAATATCCCCAAAGGGCTTTCATTACAACTGTAGCCCTAGTTCTTGATGTGGCATTGGGGGGGGGGGAGACACTGTGGGTGATAATACCAGGCTCCAAACATAATTTAGAACTAGGAGCATGCTATCGTCTCCAGACCAGAATGCTCAGTGTGATCTTGAGATGGAGAATAAAATCAGGGAGGCATCCAAATGAGGAAGAGTTGTAAAAAAATGGGTGACTTCAGTTACCTCCACACTGATGGATAAAGGCATATTCCAATCTCAACAAAGAGGTTGAATTTCTTGATTTGCTAATCAACTGTGCCCTAGAATAGTTGGCCATAGGCCCAACCAAAGGGGAGGCGACCCTGGATAAAATCCTAAGTGGTGCTGCCCAGGACTTAGTATGAGATGTGAGGGTTGTTGAACCAATTGGAAACCGTGGCCACAGTGCTATCAGATTTAATATTTATCTCAGTGGAAAACTGCCATGTCCAACGTAATCATATTTGACTTAAGAAGAAATTTGTCTAAAATGAGGGAAGTGATAAAAAGGAAGTTGAAGGGGGGGGTAAGAGTTAAATCCCTTCAAAATGCTTTGAAGTAACACAAAACCGCAATAATAGAAGATCAGCTAGAATGTATCCTACAGGTTTGGAAAGGTAGCACCAAAGAGGTCACCAGGATTGTTAACAAGCAATGTTAAGGAAAGTGTCTACTAGAGAAAAGGAAGCTTCTTTCAGAAAATGGAAGTCTTGCCCAAATGAGGAGAACAAAAAGGAGCACAAACTTGCACAAAGGAGATGCAAGCAGACAGTAAGAGATGCATAAAAGCATTTTGAGGAGCATATCATGAAAAATATCAAGGCCAACAATTTAAAAAAATCTTTAAATATATCAAAAGCAAGAAGCCAGCTAGGGAGGCAGTTGGACTATTGGATGACAACGGAGTTAAAGGAATACTAAAGAAAGATAAGGAGGTAGTGGAGAAACTGATTGAATTCTTTTCATTTGTCCTCATTGCAGAAGATGTAGGACAGATTCCTGCCCCTGAACTGATGTTTTCAGGTAGGAAGTTTGAGGAACTGAGGCAAATAGTGGTGACAAAAGATGAAGTTCTCAACCTTACTGACAAACTGAAAGTTAATAAATCATGAGGCCCAGATGGTATCCATCATAGAGTTCTTAAAAGAACTCTATTGTGAAATTGTTGATCTTCTAACAAAAATATGTAGCATGTCCCTAGATCAGCCTGGAGAATGGCCAATATAAGAGCAATTTTTAAAAAGAGATCCAGGGGGGATCTGGGAAATTATAGGCTGGTTAGCTTAACATCTGTTCTGGATAAATTGGTTGAAGGCATTATTAAAGATAAAATTAGTAGGCATATAGGACAAACCCTGCTATAAAAGGAATAAACATGACTTCCGCAAAGGTAAGTCCTATCTCGCTAACCTTTTTGAATTCTTAGAGGATGTAAATAAACATGTGGACTGGGATGTTCTGGTAGATGCTGCTTACTTGGACTTCCAAAAGGCCTTTGTCAAAGTCCCTCACCAAAGACTCCTGAGCAAACTTAGCAGTCATGGAATAAGAGGAGAAGTCCTCTTATGGATCAGTAAAGAACAGAAAGCACAGAGTAGGAATAAATGGTACATTCTCCCCACAGAGGCATGTAAACAGCGGGGTCCCACAGGGATCTGTATTGAGGCCACTGGGCAGAATCCAACAGGGCGCTTAAGGGGACTGGACAAATTCATGGAAGATAAAGCTATCAATTAGTCCTGATGGCTATATGCTACCTCCAGTATCAAGAGGCAATATACCTATGTACAGCAGTTGTGGGGAAACATGGGCGGGCGGGTCTGTTGCACCCATGTCCTGCTTGTGGGTTTCCGGTGGGCAGCTGGTTAGCCACTGCATGAACAAAATGCTTGACTAGGTGAACCTTGGTCTGATCTAGCATGGCTCTTCTTGTGTTCTTATATACTGGCAAAAAAAGAAAACATATCATCAAAGAAGATGATAAAAGAGGACACGAGTTTACATAACATTTGCATATGCTAATTTATATCTATACGTGCAAATTTAGAAATAATGATAATTTAAATAGAAATCCAGTGCTTCTCATCGTAGTGGAGTAGGCTGACCAGGTGCCCTCTGTGCCTGCTCAGTCTGCTATCCAGCTGGTAACTGTTGATGGCAAGGAATTTCAAGGCCCCTGCTTTTCCTTATGGTAATTTTACTTTAAACTAGACTTTGACTGGACACCTCTTCAAATAGAGCACACCTTCAAATAGAGGACTATCCTCTGACAGCTTTCCAAAATAGAAGACTGTTCTCTGTGAAGTAGGACACCTGGCCACCCTAAGTGAAATTAATATTGAACAATAGCCACACCAAATGGCTTCACAGTAAGCAATGTAGATTACTATTTATAGACTTGTATGTTGCATCCCAGAATCCTTGGCAGCAAAATAATGTTACTTGTGACATTTCTGCAGGTGAGAGCACCTTCAAAGGAGTATTGGAAATACGAAGATAGCGTCATTTCCTTGCTGGTGATTCTGGGACTGGGCCTAGCAGTCCTATGTCCAGTGGAGGAAGGTACTCTGCTGGGGCCCTGGGAGGATTCACCACTCAGTGCCAGCACAAGATTTTGGGGGGGGGGCTGGGCAAGGTGCACCCTCCAAGCACCATCCTGGCAGGTTTTCCCAGGCAGTTGAACCCAAGTGAGGACTTGAACAAGGCCTGAAGTTTTTCTAATGCTCAGCATTCACAAATCTCCACCCCGTTCAGGATGAACCATGTGATGTTCATACATCCTGGGCAGGAGACATAATTTTTGTATGGGGAAATTCAGACAGTTGCTGTTTTGGCCTCAGACCTCACCTCTGCCTTACACTCAATTTGTGACCTTGATCTACTAACTTCTTCAGCACTATTTCTAACTAGGGCAGTCAAATACTCCTGGGAAGCTTACAGGCAGGGCATGATGGCACCAGCATTCCCCAGGATACTGCTTCTGAATATGGAGGTTCCATTTAGCCTATGGGCAGAACTGGGATTGAGCAAGTAGGAGTAGCTTTGGGTGGGTGGAGCTAAGGGAGGGTGTTGTAGGAGTGTTTTAGTAGGGTTGGGTGGACTTGTAGGACCCTCACTTTTGGGGGGTACTGGCTGCCTTTGGTTTCACATTGTGAAGCATGTATCAAAATGTCCCTCTCTTCTTACAGTCACTCTGACAAATGAAGGGTACCAATAAATTCAGCTAGAAAATGTAGCTGCTATCTTGCAGAAAGGATTACTGACATTATGGAAATTTTAGTGGGACATTCGTCAAGACAAGTTTGAGGCTATGCTGTAGTAGAACTATCAGGAAAAGGACAGGAATGAGGATTTAATGAAAACTGCTAAGCATACCCCTTCTCCTGTCGTGTGTACACATGTGGAAAACTTTCACATCCAGATTAATAACAAGATTTGTATTGATGATTTTATCAGACAGGAAGGACGCTAGTATGTTTCTTGTAATTCATGAAGTAGAACAATTTATTTCCATCATAGGGTAACTGGAGAATAAAATAAGAAAGTTTCAGGATGAGATTGCCACGTTTATGTACATAGACCTGTTTCTTTTTCATAAGTACAGCTTTCAGGATTGGTGAGCAGTGGAGACTCATTTATTCAGGACAAAAGAAACACTATTTTCTTCTTCCCATTTTGGTGATCACCAGATTCCCCACTCTTCTTAGTCCCTTTCCCAGAGACTACCAAAGATATCTGTCCACCAGTGCTCAAACCCATTTCCAGTATATATGTGGGGCGTAATCAGGTGACAAGCTACCTGCACTTCCTAGTAAGTTACCACAGTTGTAACAAAACAAGTGCTAATTTCCCAAAGTGCTTCTAACCATGTGATAAGTTACAGCACAATCCTATACATGTCTACTTAGATGTAAATCTCATTACGTTCAATGGAGTTTACTCCAAAGTAAGTGTGTTGACAACTGCTGCTTTAGGAGGGTTGTTGTATATAAATGGCTCTCCCTCACCTTTGGAGTCAGTTTTCAGCATAGATCCCTTTAGCTTTTGCTTATGTGAAAGTGCCTAAACCTTCCTAATCTTGTAGCTACTGTCAGTTTTCTATGAAGTTGGCTGGTGGTTGCTAGGCAACTAGAATTGTCATGTTCCATATGCAGGCTGGATATTAACGATCATCACACTTCCATCACATCAAAATTAATAGTTAAGGAAATGCTACAGCAAGGTTTTTTCTTCTTCTAAAGGAGAACTCATGAACAGAGCAACAATAACATCCATCCCAAAGAATGAATCCTGGCAAAAATGTTACTAGGCTTGCATGTTCAATGAACATTTTTGAAATGGGGGAAGCAAAGTGAAGAGTGAAAAGAGAGAGAGAGAGAGAGAGAGAGAGAGAGAGAGAGAGAGAATATATATATGTATATGTGTGTGTGTGTGTGTGTGTGTGTGTGTGAGAGAGAGAGAGAGAGAGAAAGTCTGCTGTTGCTGCCTGTGAAGAGGTAAGTGACAGGAAACTGCACAAATAACAGCAATAAAATTCCCAAGCTCTATTCAAGGCCTAAATGGAGAAAATGAAAACATATCATTTTAGCATGGTCAAATAGCCACTTCAATTTAGGCACCATTACCACATTATATGAACCCATGATAGCCAGTTTAATTACACAAACTAGCAGTAAGGGAATTGAGTAAACATTTCCTTGCTGATCTAACAAAATATGGAGTCAAGCTAGCTTCATGATGTAGTCTGTAATCAGAACTGGAACCAAGTCATGTTCAAGGTTTGGCCCTGGACTGACAGAAGCTATTTATAAGAAGGTTGCCCCATTTTGTAAGTGCTCCCTCTGTCAGCTCTGCACTATCCAATTGTCATTTCCCATTTAAAGGGAGTTCTGAAGCTATGATCTTATTTTTAGACCCAGTTCAGTTTACACATGCAGCCAGAGTTGGCATTGTTGGACACCTCCAAAGGCACACACTCCAGCAGAAGGTTTACTGCTGACACCCAGAAACCCCCCCCCCCATTGCTGCTTGTTCAGCTGCCCTCTCCTAGAATGACATGAGTGAGAAGGAACAGCATCCTTCCCTTCCTGGAAGTGTTTGCAGATGGGGCACAGAGGGAAAGGACAAGCAAATGGTCAGCTGTGACAGTGGTGGGGAGAAAGGTGGGTCAGTTCTGAGAGCTGGGATCTTGCTGAAAGGCTCCCCAAACCTGCAGTTAGTACTGCATACAGCCATCACAATCAGTGGTCTGTGACCATTTCAGAATTACATTCATGCTTATTTTTTTTCTGAATACATTATCTAACACTGAGATGAGAGGGGGAAGCAGGGCCATCCCACCAGCCCTGCTGAAAAACCTAATTTCCCCCTCTTCCCCTTCCCTTGTGTGCTGTATCTGTTTAGATTATAAGCCTGTGGGCAGGGACTGTCTTCTTTCACTGATTATTTGTAACCCACCATGGGAGACTTCTTGGCTGAGGAGTGGGATAAAATAAACACATAAATAAATACCTGAGAAAACTGCTGTTGGTGGAGGATGAAATCAAGTTATTTGATCTGCTTTAAATGCGTGTGGATTGAAGTGGAAATTACTCACAGAAGTGAGCAGAGAACCACAGGAACAGTGTTCCACCCTGTACTATGGGTTCTACCTGGCAACAACTAGAAATGGTAGACACATTTATAATTGGGGGAAAGGGTTGGTGTTCTCCTCCCTTGGTTGGTCCTCTCCTCCCATTTTGGACTGGACCCCAAATCGGTCCACATAGTTCACATGGTGGGTGGGGCCATCTCCACTACCCACTACTTTGGGCTGCTCGCTCTTGTTGGTAAGATGATGGAGTATGTTCTGTTGCCCATGGTGAAGCCTAGAACAGGACATGTAGTTCTTGGAATTTAGCACATATTCACATGCATGGTGTGTCCAGGCGTGATGGGAACTATGAGTAATAGATCATTCCAGATTAATTCCAGGGCTGGTTTGGGTGGGTTCACCCATCACTAACAGTCAGTGACCCATGACAGTATATCCAGTGATAAAAAAACATACATAAAATATCTTTGGGGGGCAGGGTACAGAATATAACAGGCTTTAAAGATTGTGGCAGAAATATTTTAATTTAGTAATATTTCCAGTCCCAGTTGTGAAAACAGAACCAAATATAAGAGCCTTGCATTGCTTGTGGCCATGGTATAGGAGATAGATCTTATTAGCCTTCCATAATAACTTACCAATATTCACTACAGTCCTCTTAGTGCGCTGGAACAGGGATGTGTAACCCTTTTACCAGTCAAATAATGACAACAACACCAAAAAATCAGTGCTATCAACACCATTTGTAATCAGTAGTTGCAAGACTAAGGGCGCAATCCTATTGTCCTGCTCTAGAGCAAGTCTTGGCTCTTTGCAAGCCTGTACAGAGAGCGAGGCAGCACAGTAGTCAAGTTGGCAAGCAAATGGTCAGGCACACAGGTTTAAGCTAAGGTGGGAGTGGTCAAAATCCAGGCAGAGGTCAGAACACAGGCACTCAGTCAGGCAACAAGGATCAGGCAGCAGCAGGAGTAGTCAAGATAACAAGCAAGAGGTCAAACACAGTAAATCAGTCAGATATGTTACACAGTCCAGAAGCAGGGTTGTTGAGCAGTCCAAAAGGCCAGGAAACAGAGCATCAGACACAGGACACAATTCAGAAGGCAAAACACACAACACAGGCTGGAAGGACCAAGTTGTTCCAACACTGGCTGGGTTTCCAGTGAAGGCTTTTAAGCTCCAAGCCAGTCAGACCCCACCCAGAGCTCAGCTGTAGCAATCAGAGCTCCCTTCCCAGAGCCTACTCCTGAGGAGTCCTTTTCACCTGAGGAGACCTCTTCTGGAGGCAAGCACTGCTTTGCACGGAAGCCCTGCTAGCCTGTCGCTTGAGGTGACGACACTCCAGGGCATCTGGGAGTGGCTCAGCCTCTCCCTCTCTCCTGACTGGGATAGCCCTGTAGCTACTTCCCCCGAGGTTTCAGGTTCCTGTGGGTCTGGTGGCAGTCCTTGGTTTGGTTGGGGTATCCCAATCTTGGTTTGGGGCCTCTAGCTCCTCCTCTGAGGACTCCTCCAGTTGGGGCATGACACCTATGCATGTTTAGACAGAAAGAAGTCCCAGATCTTCCAGCACCCTCCTGGCTGGAGCATTCTGGGAATTGTAGAACTTTTATTGTCTAAACATGATTACACTCTAATTTGCTGCTGTGATGTTCACTGGAGGTAATACAGACATTACACAGAGTCATACTGCATATTTTGTATCATCTCTCTCTCTCTCTCTCTCTCTGTGTGTGTGTGTATCTCTATCTCTATCTCTATCTCTATCTCTATCTCTATCTCCATCTCTCTATCTATCTATGTCTATATCTATCTTAGTAACCATTGGGAAACACTTATATTCTAGGATTTTATCCAGTGTAATCATGGTTTCCCTTCATAACATGTGCTGAATAATTAAGCCAGAAGCTAATCTAAGAATGGAAGTTATTAAATAGTGGGGTGGTTTTATGGGCTGTTTTAGGCTTGTGTGTGGCTTGTTAACAGTGCCAGCAACTCACCCTTGCCAGATTTGGACAACATGATAAGCCACAGCGACTGCTTGCCATGGCTTGAATATTCAAAATGGCCACTGCAAGGGCTGCAACCCACTGTGGTTTAAGTGAGCCATGGTGAGCTCTGATGAATGTGTAAACCAGTTCAATGAGTTAATAGAGTGTTGACTTCTATATTGTTCAATAAACCAAAGAATTCCAGAGGATATTGGCATCCACTTACATAAATATTTCAATTTGCATAATACGCTGTATTTCTGCAAGATTGCAATTGTGGTTAATTAATTAATTACATTAATAGCCCGCCTTTTTCCTCCTTAAGGAACCCAAGGCGGCTTACACTATCTTCCTCTCCCTCTCCATTTTATCCTCACAACAACAACCCTGTGAGGTAGGTTGGGCTGAGAGTCTGTGACTGGCCCAAAGTCACCCAGTGACCTTCCATGGATGAGTGGGGACCACAACCCGGACCTCTTGACTCCTAGTCCAACACTCTCGCCACTGCATCACACTGGCTCTCTATAATTACTGTCTACTTCATTCATTTCATTTCTTTTAACATTTGTATTCCCCCATTCTTCTACTCTGGACATAGTGGCCAGACAGAATACTTCCATTATTATTGAAATATTTATATGGCATATTTCTCAAAAACAGTAAGTTGCTTCAGAAGAATCAAATACATTCCTGCATGAAAACAATAAAAATCCATAACTAAAAACTACATTCTTAAATCTATTATCTCTACTTCCTCAAATACCATTCTAAAAAGGGACCTTTTGCCCCTTATTGTGAAAGTTTGAAGGGCCAAGTTGTAGCAGGATTTTCTGAAGAGAAACTTCCGGAATGCAAAGGTCATAATGCCAATATCCTCAAGTAAGTCACCATTTTGTGTGTTACAAACATTTTTTAAAATCATATGTCAATAAAGGAAACGTTAGTACAAAAAAATATTGTTTTCCTACCCTGCTCCATCTTTGTCTGAGAAGAAACTGAACAGAAACAAGAGCCCTGTTCATGAATACCAAATGTATGAAAGGGCTAATCATAATGTGCAGGCTAGCCACACCCCCTAGACATCAATATGTGCACCAGCCATGCCGTTGGATGATTCATGATTGGTGTCAAGTGGGCTATGCGCATACACATGTATGTGGACAAGGCTCCTCCCTGAGGATGGGAACCCTGTTTGGCCAGGGTATATTTTTATTCGTATGGTATGCTTCTGAGTATAGATTTCTTGTTTGTTTGTTTTTCCTGCAGGAAGGCAAACAACAAATCCAATCAATAAGAATAATAATTGTATGCTTTGGAAAATGTTGTAGGAAGGTAGCTGGAATGTGTGGCCAGTATGTGCGTGTGTGTGTTTAAGCCTAAAGACAATCTATTTCTATTTTGGTAAAGCAATACATAAAAGAAATATTATCTTGCTGTAAAGCAGTAAAAGTTTTATTTCAGATTTCTGTTCTCTTTTGCCTGCTGCTTTGTTTATTATTATATCTGTAAAAGCGTTTTGGTGATCCTTGCTATGTGATATTTAAGAAGAAGCTAGGATTTTCCTTTATTTCCCCACCAGTAATATTTGTTTGAATATAACAGAGATAAAGGGTTTCTATGGCTTACTTTCTCTTAGTATTTGATTCAGAATTTTTTTTAATCCAGAAAGAAAAGTCAGTGCTTGACAGGCTCAGTTTATCAGCTACTTCAACAGAAATTAAAATACAACCAGACATTACTACAACCCAATTAAGCCAAAACACTCCACTTAAGCCTGATTTAGCCCTATTCTAGCCAATGGAAATATCGTAGCTTAAATCTAGATCGTCACTGAGTTTTGGTTCCAATAATAATAATGCCAGTTAAAGTAAACATTTTATTTGCCTTCAGTGCAGTTTCAAATGGAGAATGAATGGCTCTGAGTTTTCATTTGGCAAGGGTGCAATGGAAATCAGTATGAGGTTTAAGTTCAATTGCTATTCTTTAAAAATAATGTAAATTCATAAATCACATTCTGCTGATATGTCTTCATGACAGTTTGAGTTTTAATGGACTGAATGTGCGAAATCCTGATTCCTTCACACCCACCAGGTAACCAATGCACTGAGGCAGGTAGACTTTGAGAAAATCAAACTACAGGGATAATCCTGTCATCATAACTTCCACAGAACAATCTTAGGAAGAAAAATAATATAATTGGTTAAAAAAAGCTTCTTCAGTAACACACAGATGTAGACACCTATGGACATTTACCTGGTCACTGCCTCCAACCTACCCAATTTTTCAATATTCTTATCTCCTCCCACCTTGCCCTTGAGTATTACGGAGAAAGATCCATGTGATCTGCTGGACCCAGCAGCAATGAAAGATGTCCCAGGATCTGAGGGGGGAGTAGGGATGTCAGAGAGATCCGCAATGGAATCAGATGAGTTTGGATTTCTACGAATCTGACCTGCGGATTCCACAGAGGACTGACTTTTCCTGACTTGCATGGAGTCCGCGGACTTGTGGAGCAGGTTTTTTAAAAACTTCATTGAACTTTATGCAAATTTAGTCCTAGAAAAATCTGTAAAATAAAGAAACACCAGCCCCCAATTTTCATTTCCTTCATAGGCTAAAGCATGAAAATATGCATTTTGGGAGGATTCACATATTTGGGGGAGGATTTGTGCTTTGCAGGGCAGGGGATTTCCACATTTTTGCAAGTGGGATTTGTGCAAATGTGAATTTGTACAAATCTGGGAAATGGTAAAAAATCCGATTCTGCCAATGAGCGGATGACAAAAGGCAACTGACAATCTGCAAAATGAGATGGAATGGATTTTCTGTACAAATCTAGGTGGGAGGAGCCACTCCCCCCACTGCCGTCATTGTCTTCCCCACTGCTGCTGTTGCCACCATCACCCCCACCCACTGTCATTGCTGCCACGCACACCCCCGCCCCTGCCGAATGAAAGATTGGGTGGGCAGCCTCTCCAGAGAGCTTCCCAGGCCTGAATGCTGTGCTTTGAGAGTGAAGCAAATACAGACCCACATTTTGTCCTCAGAACGCACAAGGCATCACTTCCTCACTTGGCAGCACAAGGCACAGGAACCCTGGTTGTGAACTGCACTGTTTGAAGGAAACCGAGCATATTCTCCTGTTTGGCCAGATCAATGTCAAAAAACTACAACAAAAAATAAAAGGATTAGCTTCAGTACCTACATGTCAGTACATGTCAACTTTGATGGTGTTAAGTGCTCAGAATTGGTTTCACATCTGAAACCAAACCTTGTATTTCATGCATGAGTTCTAGAGATGCCCTCCCCAATCTGCATGCCTGTATTTACACATGGAGATTCCAAGCAGCCACTAGGAATAGTAATAATATTTTGTCTGTTCATATAAGCTTTCCCTAGCAAAAGCAGTGGCACGGGAGAGTTGGCTTTCATGTTCAGTGTTCTGCTCATACTGACAGTGAGCATGTACATTGACTTGATCTCATAATCCAATGAGTAAGAGTCCTGCAAGAATATTTTACATTTCCCCCCATTATATTTGGTTTAAAGTAAGCTAGTAGGAATTTTGTGCACCAGCAGATATAATATTAAACAAATTAAGCAATTATAGGGCAGGTTGTTATGCAGAGTACACAAGCCATTCTCTCAAACAAGAGCCAATACGGGTCAGCAACCGTTGTAAGGAATAAACAGGAACTCAGGGAAACATGCACAGTTTTAATTACCTAGCTGTAGTTAGGTTAGGTAAGTTGCAGTGCATCATAATGCAGTGCATCATAATGCAGTGCATAGCAAGAAGCTAACTATAACTTTTGGAGTACCTGGAAGACCTGCTTCCTTTCTTGCATTTGCATTCTTTGGGATTGTGCTTCTAACTCTACCAAACTGTAAAAAGAGTCTGAAAATGATGGTGATGGGTTGCCCTCCCTAGGTATACATTTCAGACTGTGCTGTGCTTTACCTTCCTCCTAGCAATGAAGAAATCATAGCTTTAGTTTAGATGATTCACTAGGAGGACACAATGATGCAGTATGCCAAGAGTTCACGATACAACACTGGAAATATAAATAAGCCACCAAAAATAGCCTCCTAATTTATATATAGTAAGAGCAGCTTCTGTTGGGAAATTCTATTAATGGTGTACAAGGACCTAGTGACATAAAAGTCATGAATGTAATTTGATCCTTTGACTTCATTGTTGGAGCAGCCTGGCTAACTGGACCAAAGGAAACACAGTAGAGGTGCCAGATATGCCCCACAGCCACAAGGCTTGCAAATGTCATATGGCTTTTAGGATAGGGTGCAATGACATTGACAGCCGTGCTAGCATGAAATCATGAAACGTAATCATATTATGCCAGTGCAAACAGCGTAAACAGGTATGCCAGTGCAAACAGGTAATATCAGCATGAAAGACAATACCTAGACAATTTAAATTAAAGAGTGTTTTTGGTGCTGTTTTTGCACATCCAGTCCCTGAAGAAGATATGGGAAGGTGCTTTATGGTGCAATCCTATTCAGAAGGAACAGAACCCATTGAGCTCAATAGGACTTTTTCCCAGGTTAAGATTGCAGCCTTATGGCTTCTCTACATGACACTTTTATCGTGTACGTGTGATTGGTCACTCACAGAAGTTTGTGGGTCCTTTACACAACATCGCCAACCTTCAGGGCCTCTCCTGTGCTTTATGACCTTTCCCCTGGCTTTTTAAAGATCAGAGAAAATGTGGCATTTTCTCTAGAAGCACAATGAAGTACTTTAAAGGCTGAGTGAACTTCCGTAATTGCACTATATGACAGCACCATCTAATGGCTGTATAATGAAACATATAGAACTTGCAGAGAAAGACCCCCCGCCCCAAAAACAGCCCGTGTCAGCCCATGTAAAGGAGCTGATCTTAATCCCACAAAGAATCGGGAAGCAGAAACCCTGGTAAGGCTGCAGGATAAAACCCTGGTGTAGAGAAACCCTTAATCTGTGTTGGTTTCTCACAGGTCCATAGAGCTAAGAGGAACCAGTGTCCAGCTGGTACAGGCATTCCACCTATTTGGCTGGCTCCCTGTGATGAATATGAGTAAAGGTACCTGCCTCTTTTCAGGACACACATAACTTCCAATTGTGCACTGTAGTACCAGACTCGGAGAACTCTCTATATTTAATAAAATTAAAAAGAAGAGAATAAAAACATTATCAAGTTTATCCAGAGAGCCACAGCCAGTTGCTGCTGTCTGAACCTAGCAGGACAGATAATATTATGACAGTTCTGTGCCAGCTTCATTCATTACAAATTTGTTTCTGGGCTCAAGTCAAGGTGCTAGGTTTACAGCACAATGCTATGTTCAATGGGGCTTACTCCCAGGTAAGTGTGGATCGGATGGCAGCTGGGCAGAGCAACCCTAATTTATACGAATGGTGGTGGAGCGGGGAAGATATCTGGGTGGAATGGCTGCTATAAGTTGCGCTCTTCCCTTTTCTTGTGGACATGGCAGGAGGTGGGGCTGGGGTCAGCTTTTGCTTTCCCCCTCCTATTGACTGCCTGAATTTCTGGTTTGTGTTGGAGAAACAAAGGGGCTTAGGATGGAATGTCTCTATGCCTGGCCCGCCTAGCATAACACTGGTACATCCACAGCCTGCTCCGTTTCCCCCTTGCTGGGAACAGCTACACCAGTGGAGATTCCTGTGGCGGGCCAGGGGACTTCTAGCCCTGGTGTGTCATCCTGCTGGCGTATCTCAGTCTCCACTGGGGGAGTGGTGCTTCTGCTGCCTTCCGAGGTTCTTCTCAGCCTGTTGTTGTTGTTGTTGTTATTATTATTAATACTTATATACTGCTGACCATATTTAAAGGTTTCTCTAAGCAGTTTACATTAAAATACATTATGACATACATTAAAATACAATTAGAATACCTTATAATGTGTAAAACATTTATATAAAACATTAATAAAGCATTTTAAGTAAGCACTTCGGACAAGTCTGCTTTAACAGGCATGTTTTAGTTAAGAAGACCACTTGGGATTATTTGTTTTTATTGCTTCTATATCTGCTCTGGCTAGTTTTAATTATCTCTTCTTTTATTATATTTTTATTTTTGTTTATTGTTACGAGGTTTTATTGTTTCATTTTATTTGTTGTTAGCTGCCTTGTGTCTGCTTTGCAGAGAAAGGTGGGATAGAAGGGTGTTTTTTTTTTTTTTTTAATAAGTAATTAAATATGCCCAGGCTTATTTTATAAGTAGGCTAAAAATCCCAACATCTGTTCTCTTCCAACTTGCAGTTGTGAGGAAAAGAGTGTCCAGTGATCACCTCCTTGAAAATGAAGACTCTAACGGGAATAAGACTGTGGTGTTTGGTTCAAGAGAAAATTAGAGTTTATTTACAATCTGCACTTGAATGGATTTTCTTTAATGGATTTCCTCAGTAGTTTACAGGAGCAGGTCTCATAACAGCAAGGGTGCTGTTTAAACAAGCAATAAAATTTATTAACTTCTCGAAGCATCCAAATGCTCCTCTGGGGTACAGAATGATACAAAAGCATTACTCAGAACACAAATCACGGAATATAAAATGCAGAGATTCACTGGTAGTTATTCCCATTTGTCCACCTGTCTGCTTATCTTTGTTTATCCTCTACAAATTAATTTAACTGATGTTAGTGTTTGTGCCAGCAGTGTGGAGTGGGGCTGGGGTGTGAGAGCAATAACTACACTTAGTCTGAGGTGCATTATAAATGGCCACAACTTTGTTGGCTAAGTGTAGCTCACGGAGTTCAGCATGGCATAAGGCAAGGATCTAGTCACTGGGCAGCCCAACCTCTGGCTGATATCACCATCCCAGCCTACATGATGGGATAATGTAGCAGAAGTGGCAAGAGTTTTTGGCCCACCACAGCACAAACCACTATCGGGAAGCACATCCTGCAATGTGGGAGTGTGGCAGGTATGCCAGCCTCTAAGCTGAGCTGAGGCCTTGAAGTGATACCCCAAGATCCCTTATGGAAATCCCCTAATAGGGAGCAGAGTGCCCAACCCCCACTCACCTGTTATGGATCTGGCTCAAGGTCCGGCCACTCTATTTAAGGCCTAGGAGTGGACCAGAGAAAGAAGTTTCCCTTCAAGGGATGCTGCCCCCAAGGCCCACCTCCAAGAACCAGCTGGTGTAGCTGATTGGCTCCAGGGGCAATATATGTTCCACAGCACAACTGAGTATGAACCAGGTAGTGAGTCAGCGGCTGAGCATAAGGGGATAAGTCTGAGGTTCCCTGGCTCCCCCCATTACATGGCAGGCACGAAGGAATCCCCAGGGTGTAGAGTTAACTCAAAACCATGTTCTTAGAAAAAGTACATCAATAGGACAAGTAGCCATTTAATGGCCTCATCCTCTATAACATTTGGGTATCATAGCATTATTAACAGAGAGCTCTTCTGTTACCAATGGCTACTAGGAGGAGGGCCTTTTCTGCTGTGGCACCCCAGCTGTGGAATGAGCTCCCTAGTGAGGATCACCTGGCACCTACATTGTCTTCCTTCTGGTGCCAGGTGAAGACCTTTTTATTTTCCCATACATTTTAGCATTTTAGCTTTCTAGACTTTTAGCTTTGCTGTTTTAAATCTGTATTTTAAATCTTGGCATTGCTGCTAGGTTTTATTCTGGTTGTATTGTTATACTGTGGTTTTAATGTTTTTATACTGTTTTACTGTGTGCTTTTTGGTTTTAATTTTTGTGAACTGCCCAGAGAGCTTTGGCTATTGGGCGGTATAGAAATGAAATGAAATGAAAGAATGAATGAATGAATGAATAAATAAATACCAATGGCGCACGAAAGAGGCAAACTGACAGAAAGAATTTTCCCTATAGACTGTAATGCAGAATGAGCTGCACTGGATGCGGGACATAGAAGCATAGGATGCTGCCTTATACCAAGTCAGACCACTGGTTCATCTAGCTTGGTATTGTCTACTGACTGGTAGCAACTTTCCAGGATTTCGGACAGAAGTATTTCCCAGTCCTACCTGCAGGTGCTGGGGATTGAAGCTGGAATAGGACAGGACAACACTGGCCTGATCACAGCTTCCTCCAAAGTAAGGTAGGGGGCACATACTCTCATGTAATTAATACTTGAGACTTTATTCACGTCAAAATAGATTGCCTCACAAAGATAGGGAAGTATGAGATGTGGGGATTTGTGGATGCTTTCTCAAGGCCTTTTGGACTGATCTTGTACATCAGGGATGTTGCCTATTTAACTTAGGGCACCCAGCCTTCTAAGGGTTCCTGCACCTCACAACTCTTAAAGAGGTCCCTTTCTCTCCCCATACTGCTTCTCTTGCTTAGCAATCATCTTATCAGGCAAGGGACTACATTTCTTCACTAACATCCTTAATAAGTTATGATGAAAAACCAGGTTCAATAGTGGTGTCAAACAAATGGTGTTGCACAACTGCTCTGCTGTGTCATGGTTTTATTAATTTATAATGTTTTATTGCATTTTTTTTTTTACTGTGTGTTAGCTTGGATTTCAAATCTTATTGGAAGCTGCCCTGGGATAAATGTTTATGAAGGATGATATACAAATATCTGGGCAGAACAATCCTATGATCCCTGGAGAGTGTCCCCAGGCCCATGAGATTTCTCAGATTCCCAGTCCCAAAGCCATAGACACTGCTATGACTTTGGGAGGAGGACTACACAATCCGATCGCTCACCCCACCACTCCCGTATCTTTCACAGGCACTGCAGAAAAGAATGCTGTGCCTGCTTTCTGAGATTGCAAAAGCAGCTTCGGAAGATCTTGTGGAGGTAAAAAGGGGGTGTTCCAGTGGGTGGGGAAGGGAGGGGAGAGAAGAGACCAGGATACGACAAATCCTATGGCCTCTCCAGCCCTGCCCCCACCCACAGGCCTCTGCTAGATGGGCTCAAAGGCATGTGTACAGGAATAAGCAAAAAAAGGAGAACGGAGAGGCGGAAATTGCCTCCATCACTCCTTCTGCTCTGCTGACAGCCGCCTGGCAGGGCATAGGATATTCAGAAGTCTTCGAGATCAGAGGCTTCCATCTAGTGGCTGTCAACCACTTAGGGAACATGGTTGTTCCCTAAGTAAATAAAGAAAATAACTGATGAGAAACAGCTCCAGATCTTAAGCTCCTGTTGGTCCTTTGTCATCTGCCTCAGTGGCTGCAAGGATCCATTGTAGGGAAAGCAAAACAACAAAAAACCCAGTAGTCAAATTGAGGAACTAAGACTGCAAACTTAAATACACTTATTACAGAATAAGATCTCTTGAACACAATGGAACTAATGTCTGAGTAAACATATATAGGGATTGCGTAGTTGGTAAAAGAGTTTTTTTCCAAACATGTGGTCTGGAAATAGTCTCTTTTATTAACAGTGCAATCCTACATATACACCTAGTTAGCACCCACTGGGCCCAAAACTGAGAGAAGGGTAGAGACTGTTCTCCTTGCCTCTCTCTGAACTGGTGCTTATCTGAGGTGGACTGTCCTCCTTTCACGAGACTGTAGAAAAACTTGACGTTTGAATCCTTTGCCTTCGGTACCTTTTGTTACATGGATCAGTTCAAATTTCCTTCCCAATAGCCTTTGTGACAGTGTGGAATTTCCTTTTACACACCCATTCTGTGTTCCAATGAAAAGCTGACATTAACATTCACATCTATGATCTAATCATTACAGCAGAAATTCATACTCCAGTAGTATTGTCTAGATGCTCCAGTGAACTCTGCCTTCTACCTCTTTATTTTAGTCATATCTATCTTCCATGAGCACTAGCAAATTTATGATGCTAGCAGCAAGATATATTACTTTTGAGGTTTCAGACATGGACATTTCAGGGATGTAACTGTTTCCACTAGTTGTGAAATTATCAGGCCTGCAATGCAGAATGAACTAGCAAATGCCTTTTCATGCTTCCTATTAACCATTTAAACATTTTAGAAAATCTGTGGATGACTTGTGCTTCAACAGAATTTGCATAGGCAAGTTTTGGCATAGCAAACTGAGGGGAGCTTAATGATGTGAACTGGCATTCAGGATTTCTTCGATCTTACATTCAGGATAACGTTTGCACAGCAAAAAATAAAATAAAATATGGTAACAAAATACTTTTCAAAATCTTGATGAATTTGCCTCTGATAAAGCACATTTTTATATGTACCTATGATGCTTCCATATTCACTCCAATAGAAGGAGCAGTTGTGAGTAAGAATGGGTGAATCTCTCTGTTTCACTTTCTTCACACCACGCTAGAGATGCTGGAGAAATTCAAGATGGACTAAAATAAGCTCAGATTTCAAAGAATCTGACCTGCAGAATCCACTGTGGATCGACCTCCTCAGAATGCGCAGGGTCTGTGGACTTTCTTTTGTTTTGTTTCTTTTACTTTCCCAAAATTTACACATTTTTTTTTGTAGGAAAATATGCACGTTTTTGCTAAAACTGGTATATATACATGGGGAAAAGTTGAATGGAATAATACGCTAAATATTACATACTAAGGTCAATTATGGAAATTGTTGTGAACCCTCTTACGGAATTTGCGTATTTTTCTGCATAACGGGGAAAAATTCAAATCCAGATGATGGAACAAAAGGCACCTGACAATCCATGAAACACAGGTAGAACAGATTTTACACAGTCCATACATCGCTACACTGCACATAGTTAAACTATGGAATTCGCTACCACAAGATGTAGTGATGGCCACCAATTTGGATGGCTTTTAAAGGGGGTTAGAGAAATTCCTGGAGGAGAAGGCTATCAATGGTCCTGATGGCTGTATGCTATCTCTAGTATCAGAGGCAGTATGTCTATGTACACCAGTTGCTAGGGAACATCAGCGGGAGGCTGCTGTTGCACTCATGTCCTGCGTGTGGACAGCTGGTTGGCCACTGTGTGAACAGAATGCTGGACTAGATGGACCCTTGGCCTGATCCAGCATGGCTGTTCTTATGTGCTTATGTCCTTCTACATTTGAATGTTAAAAAATCTCAAGTTCTCTCCCAAATATGAAGAACTTTGCAATTTTGATAGATTCTTATCAAAATTGAACTGAAATAAAATTCTCACCCATCCCTAGTTGTGTATGCTCACTGCTTTGCAAGTGTTCCAAACTTCTTGTCAAAGACAGCCCCATGTAGAATGTGTTGCTGTAATCCAACCTAGATAGGACAAGGGCACATGCAACTAAATGGATATCTCAATAAAACTCAGCATATTGGCCAGTGAGTCATAGCTGAATGAATGTGTGAACTGTCTCCAATCTCATGTGTGTTATGTTTGAAATACTGTGAGGCGAGGTAAAAATTTTGCCTGTGATATTTGAGCTGTGATGGACGTTCCACACAAGCAAGTTATCACTTATTTCAGTAATTGAGTGATGAACCAGAATGTTGAACTTACTCTTTAAGTCATCTTCTTGTGTGTAAAGACAGTGCATATTTGGAGCAATTCAATACCGCAGTGGGAAAAGAATCATATAGCTCTCCACCGACTTAAAGCCCTACTGAAATAATGGATGCACATATGAGTAGACCTTGTGAAACTCCAAGCCAAAATTCACAGAACACAGTTCAACTTCAAACGAGACTGTTCAGGGGATTCTCCAAATGTGCTAAGAGACTTAAATCTCAATTCTAAGCATGTTTACTTAGAAGTAAGTCCCTCTGAGTTCAGTGGGACTTGCATTCCCCAGTAGAAGTGATTAGGAGGCGACTAGCATTTTAGATCAACCTGCAGCCTGAGGCAACTGGAGTTTTAGATCTCCATTGTCATATGAAATGGTTTCAAGTGCATTTATGTATGTATGTATGTATGTATGTATGTTATTTATATGCCACCCGATAATAAAGAGTTCTCAGGGTGGATCACAAAATACAAACAATTTAAAAATAACAAAATATGTAATATAATAGGTTTAATATATCATTAAAACAACTTTGATGTAAGATCTGAAACAAGATAAATAAAAAAGCAAAGAGTGGAGGATAAAACTAACAACAGAACTAAGAACAAGATTTAAAAAGCTGCAGCAAGATTTAAAAAGCCTGGAAAATAAAGGTCTTTGCCTGGTACTGAAAAGGCATTGCTAAAAAAGAACGGGGAGGGGATGCAATCTCAGCTCTTTCCCTCATTTGTGTTTCAGAACACTACAAAGTATCTTCTTTATTATGGATACTATATCTAATCTTAAACCTCTAACATTTCATACTGATTTCTCCAGTCAGTAAATTTAGAAGAAATAATACAAAATAGCAAACGGTATGATTAAGTCCTTGAAAAATGAGCTAATCTATTAGGTATAACTTTCCTCCGGTATAGAGTTAAGGGCCTGCCTGTTCCTTTTTCTCTCTCCTCCATTCCCACTGCTTGCCAGTAACAGAAACAGATTTTCACATGGCTGTATTATTCAGAAAACTGATGTACTTTGAGTCAAAAAGCCTTAGCTGCCATGCTTAATAAAAATGCATTTGAATTGAAAAGTATAGTGCTGCATTTGAGAAACTGTTAAAAAATATTGGAGAAAAGGTTAGACAGACATGAAAAATGTGTACTGTGCACGGGAGAAATAAAGACAACATCCAGTTTGGAATAGAAAGGTGTGATGTATAAAACCATTTGAAATTATGCAAAAAGGGCCATTTTTATCCAATATACGAAACTTCATTTCTATAAACGAGGAGTAACATATAGAAATATAGAAGCCAAATGGATACATCCCATGTTCATGTCAAAGCAATTTTATTAAACTTTTTGAATAAGTAGTGTGGTTATTATTTTGTAAAATAAATTAGGGTACAATCCATCCCAAGCACATGTTTAACTCTCTTCCATTGATATAGGAAACCTGAAAGTGTTTACGTTTGGCTGAATGCTGCTAGGGGAACCTGAAAGTGCCTAATCTTTCCTTCGTTATTTGGGGAAAACAGAATGGCTGGCAGCTTGACTTGAATCAAATCCTGATCACTTTATGTCCTGCCCCTTCTGCTAAAAGTATCTGGGTTAAATGTACAGCCTACAAAGATGTTTAAATTGATTTTATTCATGGAGAGAATAGTGGCAGAGAATTTATTTGCACACAGAAGATCAGGTTCAGCCTCTCGGATCCTCTTTATCTCAGGACCTCTTCCTGTGGCCTTGGAGAGTTACTACCAGTTTGAGTAAGCCATTCTGGGCTAATTAGACAAATGGCCTGACTCTGTTCATGGCAGATTCATATGTTTATAGCTTTCTCCTCTCAGCAGCGAAATTGCTAGGTTCTTAAAAGATCTGGACAGGCACATAGCACAAATGAGCATGTCTGTCTGTCTGTCTGTCTGTCTGTCTGTCTGTCTGTCTATCTATCTATCATCTATCTATCTATCTATCTATCTATCTGCATCTAAGTGCACCTCATATATATACAGTGTGTGTGTGCATGTGGTGTGCTTGTGTGTGGTATAGGTTACATACATACATACATACAAAATGTGCACTGACCCCCTCACCCCACTTCAACTCAGACCCCAATTCAGCGTTTCGGAAAACATCCCACTTCTGCTCAGGCCAATTTGTAGTCAGACCACTTTAGCTTAGCTCCAAACCTGAGTCAAGGCTTGGAAAAATGAGTCTTTATGCTTCCTGTTGACTACCATGGGAAATTAGAAAAGAATTGTAACGTTTTTCTCTTGGTCAGAACTGGATGATAATTTTAGGGATAGTAGCCCCCTAGAAAGGGATTACACCTGCCCAATGTCAGAAAAATAGGTGCAGGGTTTATATTTTTATTTTCTTTGAAAGGGAACTGCCAATATCATTTAAATTCCTTGGAAGAATTGGATAAAAAATTCAGGATTCATTGCCCCATCAGAGGAATCATGTCTGCCAAATTTCAGAATGATAGCCACAAGGGATTTTGTGCAAGGGTGACCTTGACATTTTGAGGTCTCCAAAAGAGGACATATTTATCTCCCTATTTTCTTTGTGGACCATTGTTCTGAAAATTACAGACAGCCCAGAGGTGTCCCTAAGTAAGAAACCAGCAAAGTTTCAGAAGGATAGGTGCAGCAGTTCACGTGGAAGGGGAGTTCTCCAATTTGGGGGAGGGAGTGATTTGCTTTCCCTTCCCTTCACCCCTTCCCCAATAGTTTTTGAGTAAATTTGTAGGAAAATGCACAGGTCATTAGAGGTGTCTCTCAGGCAAGAAACCTGCAAAGTTTCTGAAGGGTATACATGCAGGTAAATTTAGAATTTGGGGGACCGCGGTGGCTTACTGGTTAAGACGCTGAACTGCAGACCGGAAGGTCGGCAGGATAGCAGTTTGAGACCCGAGTGCTGCGTGATGGAATGAGCTCCCGTCTTCAGTCCAAGCTCCTGCCAACCTAGCAGTTCGAAAGCAAGAAATTGCAAGTAGATAAATAGGCACCGCTTCGGCGGGAAAGGTAACAGCATTCCATGCACCTCGGTGTTCAGTCATGCTGGCCATATGACCACGGAAGTGTCTTCGGACAGCGCTGGCTCTTCGGCTTAGAAATGGAGATCAGCACCACACCCTAGAGTCAGACACAACTGGCTGGGGACACCTTTACCTTTCAAATTAGAATTACTAGAATTTATTTACATTTCACCAATCTTAGCAGCAGGGGAACATGGGTGGGAAGGTGCCATTGCACTCATGTCCTGTTTGTGGGTTTCCAGTGTGCATCTGGTTGGCCACTGTGCAAACAGAATGCTGGACTAGATGGACCTTGGTCTGATGCAGCACGGCTCTTCTTAAATAGAGAGTGCCTCTGAACATATGAAGGATGCTTTTCTTTCATCACTGAGCACTTACATTCTCCCCCTACCGATTCTATTCCCCTCCATGCAACCATCCCTCCTCATCCTACCATACTCCAGCAACTCTTCGTAAAAACAGATGTCTTGTTTTGTGCAACTCTCCTCTACCTCCTCTTTGTTATGCACAAACTCTCATTGTATCTTCGTCCCCATAACTTCATTTGTACCAAGACTTCACCAGGATTCAGCCAATGAGTCTGTTTTCAAAACTAGGGCTAAATTATGGAGAAACTCTGAGCATGTACTAAGTGCCTTTCCCTCCCCAATGAAGCTAGAGTTCATGCAAAAGAAAATTAAAAAAAAAACACAAACGACAAAACATGCATAGGACTGAGCTGAAAGGGTAGTCAATTAATTAGAGGGAATTGGGGAGGCACTGTATTAAGCCTGCAGGGCCATGCTCACAACTCAGGACTTATTTCTGAGTAAACATGCCGAACATCAAGGTGCAAACCTCCCTGCAAAAGTAACTTGTGCTGGAATCCTATGCACACTTTCCTGAGGGTAAGCCTCATTAAATATAATGTAACTTCTGAGTAGGCATACATAGTACTGCATAAATTAGCAATGTTTATCTCTCCTCCACTTAAAAAAACAACTCCAAAACTTCTATTTTTAATTGTCAGGGTTCCCTTGAACTCCCTCCTTCTTCACTTCAAACTCCTCCTCCCCCCAAAAAAAACTGGAGGTGGGGGTACAGTTGGACCGATGGGGGTTGGCAGAGACTAGGGAGGAAAGTAATGATGGATGAAAAACAGGATGCACCTTCATGGAGGGAGGGGGAGCCAGTTGAAAGATGACAGGGTTAATTTGGGCCGTAATCTGGAAGGTTCCTGTCCGACGGGCTGCCAGCTTCCTACTCTGTGGGTGAGAAGGGAGGTATCGGGTGGACAACCATATCCAATCCCCAACATGCAGAGCTGGACCAGGTTGGCGATGTCGGTCTGCTGTTCCTTTATACGCAGCTTTCGCGTGCTCAATGTTGTCCCATAAGAGGAGATGCACAGAGTGCAATTCCTCTAAAAATTCATGGGCAGCGGGCATCGAGGCAGGGCCCAATGAGGAGGGGAAGGTCTTGGGATGGAGTAAGCCAGTAGGTTTTCCTGTGGGGTCCTTTGCCCGTTGACAGATGTCATAGGGATGTACGAATTGTGTACCTTCCATGCCGCTTGACTTCCGAAGTTTGTGGCCAGTGCTCCGTTCTGCTGTTCACAAGCCCCCGGAATTCTCCTCTTTTTTTTCCGCTCTGAAAATTACGAAGATAAATCCGTACTGACAACTGTAATTCCGGTTCCCAGCCATCTCTGTGAGTCTGCATAACTTCCGTAAGAATTGCTATTTTTTGTAAAAAATATTTACGTTGTTTTTTTTTAATTGAAATACTCCGTCTCCGTTTAGTTTCGGCCAAAACACTTCCTCTTCCTAGGGGCTTCCCAAAAGAAGGCTGACTTAGGTGTGCCTGAGCGATAAATTATTTGTTTAAAGCAATGCTGTTTTAAAGAAAGAAAAAACCTTTTAAAATGACCATGCCACTCCAGGACCGGCGTGGTCATTTTAAAAGGCTTTTCCCCCCTTTAAAACAGCATTGCTTTAAACAAATAATTTAATAACCTGAAACAGAGTCCTTTCCTTGCTTGAGGCAGCGGATATCTCGTGTCATCGTCTCAGCATAAAGGGGGTCGCCAACCCTCCCCCATCACATTCATGAAGCCCTGGTAGTCTGCCAGCAGGGGGTCATTAGCGAGGAGAAGCGCAGAGGCCCATTTAGCCACCACACCTGAAAGCAGGTTAATGATAAACTCCAAATGAATCTGGTCCATTTGGAAATCCTCTGGCCAGAAGCACATATACAGTTCTGATTGGGTGTGGAAAATTTGTAACAGTCCTTTGTCCCCAGTAGGTTTGGCGGAGAATTTCTCCCCGAAACTTCGTGGGGCCAAGCGCCAACGTGTTCGGCCCCCCGAACAAGTTTCGGGGAGAAATTCTCTGCCCCCCCGCCCCCCCCGGGACGGGACTTACCTTTGGCGAATGTCCCTCCCGGCGGCGGGTCCGGCCGGCGGTTCGTTGGGTCTTCGTCCGGGGCGGGAGCGGCAGCCGGTCTTTCGACCGGCAGCCGCCGCCGCCGCCATTCCAATAAAAGAAAAAAAAAACGCCCCCGTGATAGGCTACGTGACGATTAACGTAGCCTATCACGGCTAGATTTGCAAAGTCAGCCGTGATAGGCAACGTAAATCATCACGTAGCCTATCACGGGTGACTTAAAAAAAAAAAAAAGCGCGTACGGATAATGGCGGCCCCCATAGGGAGCCGCCATTTGCGTTCCTTATTTGGTCGCCGTAGTCTACATAAAGATTTACGTAGACTACAGCGACCAAATAAGGAACGCGAATGGCGGCTCCCTATGGGGGCCGCCATTTGCGTACGCGCTTTTTTTTTTTAAGTCACCCGTGATAGGCTACGTGACGATTTACGTAGCCTATCACGGCTGACTTTGCAGATCTAGCCATGATAGGCTACGTTAATTGTCACGTAGCGTATCACGGGGGCGGTTTTTTTTTTTAACTTTTTAGTTCGCGGCCGGACGAGGCGCCTCCCCCACAGCCTGAATTTCGGCCGGGCGAGGCGGGAAGCCTCCCCCCCCGGCCTGAACTTTGTGCGGGGAGCAGCAAAGCGCCTCCCCCCACCGCGAAAAGCTTCGAGGACAGGTAAGGGACTTTCGTGCACCCCTAGTCCCCAGCAAACTTCTCTGGTACAGCCACCAAACATTTCTGACAGGGAGGGATTGGGGGTGGAGCGGGTTGAGTGGCTGCTTGTAACACTTGAATAGCCCCCATCAAATGGTTGACTTGGTCGCGAAGAGCCTGGTTCTCCTGTGTCAACGTGGTCAAGGCTTGTTCCATGGTGCTGCCTCACAGAGCTGGCAGGGAAGTCAAGTGATGCAAGGACAAAATAAAAAAGGTGGAAAACTGTGGGCAAGCTGTCAGTGTTCCCTTGAACTCCCTCCTTCCTCAAGCACTCACAAACACACAAAAAGAGAGGCTTCAGTCTCATGCTTTTAATTCATTATTCACAGTTTCATTACAGATGCAAATCTTCGAAGACTCTCTGGCTACAAAGGAATGCTTCCAGGGGATTCAAATGGGAATAAACGAAAGTTGCCCGCAGTTTGAAAGGGCAGCTGTCTGACTAGGCTAACCTAGAGAGGGAGGTTCCACCCCTTGCTTGCTGCTCCCCTGCGCATTGCTAACCGGTTCTAATGTCTACGCTCTGCTCCTGACGTTTCCCTCTGAGCTCTGTGTCTCCGCCTGGCATCTTTTAGGTCACAGACCTCAAGCTCCTCCTTGTCCTGCTCGCTGTTTCTCACAGAGGGGAGTGAGGATGAGGTTTCATGCCTGGACATCTGGGAGCTGGTAACCTGAGAAGCATGCCTATCCATATCTGAACTGGCCTGTGAAAAAACCTCCCCCAGTTCTGGCTGCTCCTCTTCTGAATCTGAGCTGCTAACTATCTCCCTGTGCTCAGAATCAATCCTGACATTAATAATTTTTCTGTTCATAGGAACATAGGACGCTGCCTTATACTGAGTCAGACCCTGGGTCCATCTAGCGCAGTATTGTTGACGCTGACTGGAAGCAGCAGCTCCCTAGAGTTTCAGGCAGGATTCTTTCCCAGACCTACCTGGGGACGCTGGGGATTGAACCTGGGACCTTCTGCATACCAAGCATGTGCTCTACCATTGAGCTACAGCCCTTCCTGTTGCTGGATAATGGCAACTGACAAACAAAAAAGCCCCAGATTTATTTCTCTGCAACCATGTGAACCCACTCTTCTCAAAGACTTGAGTGAAGAGAAGGAGAAAAACAAACCCTCTTGTCTGTTTGTATAATGTTAAATACAGTTCAGAACTTCTCTTGCCATCGAAGAGAATTCTCTTTAAGAATTCCCCAAGATATGCTTAGGGATGGCGGAGAATTCCGCCATGGATTTCAATGAGGCCGAATGCACTGGCATTCGGCCCTGCCGTGGCAGAACGCCTCCCACCCCACGGAATCCCCCTGGAACGAAACTTACCTGGGACTCCGGTTTGCAGCGGCTCCAGGTCTTTCGGTCAGCTGCTGCGGCTGCCATTTGCGTCCTGCCAAGCTGCTGTGATAGGCTACGTATTTATATAGCCTATCACGGAAAGAGCAGCGGCGCAAACGGCATAGCGGCCGCCGTTTGCGCCCCTGCTCTTTGCCGTGATAGGCTACGTAAATACTTATGTAGTCTATCACAGCAGCCTGGCAGGATGCAAATGGCTGCTGCTATGGCGGCCACCATTTGTGTCCGCAGCAGCCGGCCGTGGCTGGAACTCCAGCTGTGGACGGCCCTGGCCAGCGGCTCTGCAGAGCCGCCGTGGAGCAGAGCTGGCCCAGGGAGGATTCCGGGGGGAAGGACGGAGCACCTCCCCCCCACCGCGAATCCAAGCTGCGAAAAGGTAAGTGACTTTCGTACATCCCTAGATATGCTCTAGGTGGAACAAAGAAGAGAAAGAAAGAAAAGGATAGGGGAGGGAAGAAGAAAAGAAGAATGGCGATTGGAAATGCATGAGGGGGTGGTAGAGAGAATTCCCTAAGCCAAATGGCTCCTTTCAGACAGGTAGTACTTCAGAGGAATTTAGGAAGCTGTGGAGGGTTTGTAAGGATTACACTTACTTAAATTAACTTTATGAGGTGAGGTGGCTGAGGGCTTTTTCTAGCTTTTTTAAAACTGTAGAACCTATTTAAAAGCCACATCAGTTCCTCGATCATGACGTCACATGGTCCTAACCCTCCCTTTGGGATTATTTGAGTCCTACAGCTATTTAGGAGAAATAAGAAATAATAATTAAATTGGAGGGGGAGAAAGACATTTGTGGAGGTTGATTGGATCCTTTGCTGTACTGAAGCTACTAAACTTCTGCAGAAGCCAAAGGTTCCAGTTTGGGGCAGTGAAATCAGATGCTGTGTGAAATACTGTGTGAAATTCCTTCTCCCTCTTCAAAATTTCATTGCAAGCAACCCCCCAACAGTGGGCATGTAAGAGCAGAAAAGTCGGGGGAGAAAGGTTTTTTGTACCTCAAAAAATACCTACACCAGAGATTAGGGATAGTAACCTCCTAATGGTCACCTTAAACACCTTCTGATTAGGATCTCTAATTCCCTGTGTGGCTTGACAGTTTTTAGTTTTTATTTTAGTCTTCGAGAAAAGGAAGGGAACTTTATGCATGGCTAGCACAAAAGCCACCGGACCTAACTGTCTGACATTTGGCAGGTTCCTTCAGTTCCATAGGGGCTGCCAGGCCCCCAAATTCCATGAATTTATGTGGAAGAACAAAAAAATTATATAGCTCTTCGCTTTGACAGATTTCTTGAAAATAGCAAATTTTATATGTGTTTAGCACAAAAGCCACTGGACCTAACTGCCTGAAATTGGGCAGCTTCAATCAGCTCCATGGGGGTACCAGGTCTCCAAATTTCATGTATTTATCATACAAACTAAAAAAAAAAAGTTATGGCTGTTTCTGTTTTCCAATGCAAGTCAATAGGAAAATGTTTTTTAAAAGGCAATTAGGACAGGTCAAAAGATGCAGGGCACAGCTCAAAAAGATCTGGGGCCCGTGGTGCCCAGGTGGGCCCTTCATAATGATGTCCCTGCCTCTCAGCCTTATGAAAAGCTCTCTAGACCAAGGGTGTATCCTATCCCTTTCCTGATGGAAGGCTCTTTGATCCAGTGGAAGCTTCCATCAGAGGGAGGCAATTTTTGCCAATTTCCCCGCCCTGCTGCAGCCCCTCCCATGCCCTCAAACCTGCTCCAGAAGTTTGGGGAACCTTTCATAAGTGTGGGTGCCAATGCTGGGGGCTGCAGGAGGGAGGGTGAATTGCCGAAATGGCCTCCCTTTCCCACTGATGGAAGGCTCTGAAGGATCAAAAAGCCTTCTGGAGACAATCCCCAAAGCCTGCACAGTACTACTAGCATTATTACCATCCTTTTTCCATTAGTGGTCCTTCCTACCCTTATTTTAATCAATATGTGCATAACATGACATGTGGGATGGCTTGGTCGTTCTGTTCAGGGGTTTAGTTCAATGTGATATTAATTCAGCTGTATCTTTTTCCTTACCATAGACCCATAGCTTTTGTACTAAGTTTTCCTCCACAGCTAATTATATACAGATCAGCTTTTAACTCTCCCAGATGAATGATGATTGTGATTAATTAGACTTAGATGTTTTCTTTCCATGGATACATTTGAATGCTAACAGACCGTTACGACATCAGTTCAATGCCGGGTAATACACTGAGCAACAGAAGATTATAAAGTTGAAACAATTTTGATTTACCCCTCTGAAGTCAACTATATAAAATTCCGAAAAATGGGGAAAGAGAAAATGCATGTTTTGTTTTGAAAACATCTATCATTTATATTGTACCCATGCATGCACCCAGCTGTTCTGTCATCAAACAGCATAAGAAAGAGGATGATCTTACTATTTAGAAATGAACACAAAATTACGTAGAACAGAACTATAGAATTAGTAGGAACCCTCACTCTGTTTGGGGGCCAAGCTAGTCGAGTTGCATGAATGACTTTTTAGGAACTGTGTGAATAGGTTTAAAAAAATAAATAGAAGGTGAGTGGAGCCAATCTGGGTCAGGACCTTGGTGAGCTGTAGTAGTGTTTAAACCCTTTGCTCCATGCTGCAGTTCCAGTCTGGATTAAGAGAGCCCCACACCTGTTATTTGAAATGGAAGAAAAGCTCTTATTTGCTCCACTGGAAACATGTCTAGTTTGGCCCTGACTTAAACATATCCAGTACAGTGAAATCTAATTTATCTGAATAGGAGGATTTATTTATATACAGTAGGAGCAAAGTTAAACGTCCTGGTCCAGTGGATTTCAATAAGATTTATTTATTTTGAAGATTAGTATCCTGCATTATCTTTCTAACCCCCCCAACACACACACACACACACACACACACACACACACATCAGTCAAAGGCCCCATCTACACGGAGATGCTTTATGAGGTGATTCCGTTTAAATCTGGATTTTCAAGAATCCGAATTTGCTTCTTGCGCAGTACATACAGCCAATATTGTGCTGGATTCATTGGAGAAACCCCCCTTTCTTGGGCAAACGGTGCCAGAAACCGCATCTGTTTGGGGTTGTGTGGGCAGAATCCCATGAGTAGAACTGAACATTATCAAGTGTGTAAGTGTAGGGCAGCAAATGAGCGGAGACTTTCTCCCTGCCCCTTCCCTATTCCCATGGTCAGTGACGTTCAGTGGAAGAGAGTTACTTCTGAGTAAAAATGTTTAGCCAGGGCTTCTCCTCCTGTCCACCACTTCTCAGCAGGAATAAGGGTCATTTGGGGGCAATCCCTTTTAAAAATCATTGAAGTTCTGTGCACGTTCACAACAGAGCAGTTTCAAAGCAACAGGGCTTGCTCCCTGCCCACTCCACACTGCTGTACTCAATCTTCAAAACAACAGGCAAAGGAATTCTCTTGACCCCTCTGCTCCTGTACTTGGCAAAGTGCAATTGAAGGCAATGAGTTACTTCTGGGTAGACATGTTTAGCCCTGTGCTCTCCCCATGTCCCTCCCTGCATATGCAACTTTCCCTTCTGCCAATCAGCACTGCTCCTCCCAGCCCACACTGAAGGCAATTCAGGTCACACAGACTCCCAAGCCATGCTGAAGCCGCCATGATGGGAAATTCAGTCAGAAAAAAGAGTTTGCAAAAAAACAACAACAACGGGTTTCACAGCATGAACAATTGTGTTTGCTATGGAGACGGGTGTGCGTCATGTGCCATGATCGTCTAGGGGGCACAGTAGAACCATAGTAAATGCTCCATGTAGATGGGAACAAAGACTACATATAAATTATTCTTATTCATATTCTTGAAGTTATAGGGGTGAGACAAGTTCTTTCCACACCTGCAGTCTTTAAACCTCCCCATACATTTCGTTTACACATCAAACCAGGAGCTTACTTCAATGTTTTGCAACTCCATTGCAGCTCCTCTGCTTCACTATAATGTGCAAAGTTACTCTTAGGTTGCAATCCTATATACACTTATGTAAGAGTAAGCCCCATTGAACTCAGTGGGTCTAACTTCTGAGTAGACATGCATCGGACTGTGTTGTTAGTTTCTTACTATACAGTCTTGTTTTCATGACACATCCAAAATGAATGAATATGCGTAGAGGGGAACAGTATTACAGCAGCAATACTGCTCTGCCCTGTATGTGTGTGTGTTCAACTGAATGTTTGCATGTGGGCTCTCTGCACAATCAGAAATTCTGCCAGGCAAGATTCCTGATGGTACATATAGGATCTATGCATGTACAGTTGTCCATGTGTAGGCTTTGTTTGCACTTTCAGCTGAATGTGCAGAGTCAAACTGAGGGCTAGCAGCTGCAATCCCACTGAATGTGTGGATATGTCACATGAATAGGACTACGCAGAGACTTGAACAGGATACAGCAGCCTAGCAATTGCATGACAAGTGAGCCAGATTCTTTACATAGCTCTGCCCAGTGTAGGAACATGACTATGACATCTATTTCTGATGCCTTGTAGCTGCACAAGGCAGTGAATCACCTTCGCCTTCGCAGTTGGCTTGTAACCTCTTGCTGAATGTATACATTCAGCAGGAATATTGAAAAAACACTGAGATTCAGATACTAGCATAGAAATAAAACTGACATTTAATTTCTACTTCTATACTCATGAAGGATGTCTACTAAACCAGCCCACGAATATCAGGGCTGTGGCCTGATATTTACTTATATTCCAAAAGAGGTTTAGGGCGCAATCCTACCGGAGTAGGCGGCCGCCTCTGAACCCGGAGGTGACTGCCTATCCAATGCAGGGCAGGAGAACTGTGGAGGGGATCCTGCCCTCCGTGCTTCAGCCACCCTGCATTTGTGGCTAGACAGCCGATTTCAGAGCAAAGGAAGCGGCACCCTGATGACATGTTGGATGTGTCGTACCAGCGTTTCCTCCTTCCCTGTCCCAGAACGCCCCCCTGGAATGCCCCATTTTCACCGCTCCGCGCTCCTCTTCTGAGTGCAGAGCGCAGGGCCATTCTGCACTGTCTACGAGGCAGTGTGGGAGGGGGGAAGGTCAGTTCTCAGGGAACAGACCTTGGAGCACAAGCTCTAAGGTCAGTTCCCAGAAACCGACGTATCCTATGGCTGTCTAGCCACTGACCAGCAGCCATAGGATTGCTCCCTCCATGCCATTTTAAAGAATGATCTTAGAGCCAAGCCTTTCTCTTGAAAGGTTCGGGTCAGAAACTTTGTAATTTTCACGGTTATTATGAAAATCCAATGCTATTTACACTAAAATAAGATCTTGGTTGCTACGGCCTTGTTCTCGCAGAGATGGTAAACTTGTGTCAGAATTATCACTTCAAATTGTGTGTGTGTGTGTGTGTGGGGGGGCTCATATAATTGAATGCTAGTCCATTAAAAAAAATCTCTGCATCGTATGTGGGAGAAGGATTCTATTCTGGCTAGGGCTGAGCCAAAATCACCCCCTCCAATTTACCACTCTTCCAAAGGTATAATGTCAGAGGAGAAACGGGGGTGTTGGACTTACTGCCAGGACTCCTGGTGTTCTGGTGGCTAATGGCCACCATTTTCCCCACAGGAGGAAACACTCTCCTGGTGTTCTGGTGGCTAATGGCCACCATTTTCCTCTCAGGAGGCATCAGAATGAGGGCATGAATCATTGCCCTTACTCTGATTGGCTTCAGAATGGCCATATGAGTCATTGCTTTGTCCTGTTCTGTAGCATATTCTGCGAGGATTCGTGAAATAGTCTATTAAAAATTAAATTGAGTTGATGGGTATTCAACGTTCACACAAAAACTGGCCCACCATCACTGGAAGATTAAAAACTTTGGAAACTACTTTGTTTTTAATGACGGGCTGTGCATGTACAAAATATATGACTGTCGGAGTAACTCACAATCAGATCAGTTTTCTAGGGATGTATGAAATGACTTACCTGTTTTGTTTCATACATCCGCGGTGGGGGGGGAGGCGCTCCATCCCTCCCCCCGAAATCCTTGATGGCCAGCTCCGCGGCGACTCTGTGGAGCTGCCAGCTAGGGCAGCCTGCAGCAACATCTGGCTGCTGCTGGGCTGTGCAGGGACGCAAATGGTGGCCAGCATAGCCGCCGCCATTTGTGTCCCTTTTTTTTGCCATGATAGGCTACGTAAATATTTACGTAGCCTATCACGGCAAAAAAAAAGGGGAACGCAAATGGCGGCGGCTATGGTGGTCGCCATTTGCATTCCCTTTTTTAGCCATGATAGGCTACATAAATATTTACGTAACCTATCACTGCCTCCGCAGGGACGCAAATGGCATCCCTGCATTAGCCGTGATAGGCTACGTAAGTATTTACGTAGCCTATCACAGCTAAAATGGTGAAACGAATGGCGGCCGCAGACATGGCCAGCATTCGCAGAGCAGCGCAAATGGCAGCGAGTGCTCCGTTTTGTGCGCCTTTCGCAGGGTGGGGGGGCGGGGGCTTTGTTCCGCCACGGGTTTCGGGGGGCCGAATGCACTGGCATTCGGCCTCACCAAGATCCGTGGTGGAATTCTTCGCCATCCCTACAGTTTTCAGAGATAAAGCCTTGAATAAAATGGTAATACAATTATCATATTAATCCAACTTTTAAAATCAGAAAGCAGGTTGCTCTCTGGATTGGCAAAAGGTAGGGATGGCGGAGAAATCCACCACGGATCCCGCACTCGGCCCCCTGAAACCCATGGCGGAATTAAGCCCCCCGCCCCCCCGCGAAACGGAGCACTCATGTGCTGCCGTTCGCGCAGCTCTGCAAATGGTGGCCGCATCTGTGGCCGCCATTCGCTTCACCATTTTAGCCGTGATAGGCTACATAAATATTATGTAACCTATCATGGCAAAAAAAAAGAGAACGCAAATGGCGGCGGCTATGGCGGCGGCCATTTGCGTTCCCTTTTTTGCCATGATAGGCTATGTAAATATTTACATTTTTATCACAAATATTTATCACAGCTAAAAAAGGGAATGCAAATGGCGGCCACTGTAGCTGGAGTTGCCGCGGAGCAGAGCTGGCCATCGAGGATTTTGGGGGGAGGGATGGAGCACCTCCCCCCCCCCCCCGCGGATGTACGAAAAGAAACAGGTAAGTCGTTTCGTACATCCCTAGCAAAAGGAAAGAAATTACCAGCTAAACTGAATGGAGAGGAATCCATGTGACTTACAATTATCCAAAGAGATGTCATAAGATAAGAAAGCCAGAGGTTTCTCCAACAACCCTCCAACCTTTCTTTGTCTGATCTGCACTGCTGAGGATAAAATGAGTCTCAGATGCTTTTTTTTTTTGTGCCAGTCGAATCCCTGATTTGTTGCAAAAGTCATGAGTGCCAATGTTCTGTAATGCTTAGGAGGAAGAATTATTTAGCGATGTAATGAGAAGCTACAGATTTCCTTTATCCATCACAGTTTGCATGCTGAATGCCAATCCTTTGAGATACAGCTCTTCACCTAGAAAAATCCAAAGGTGCAAAAAGTACAGATGTTTAGTTTGTAGCTAATGCTCTAAGTACCAAAAAAATGGAAAGGCAATAGTTCTTATGGTAGGTTAAATATGGGATTACTTAAATGTGGGATTACTAGGGATGTATGAAAGTCACTTACCTTTTCGCAGCTTGGATTCGCGGTGGGGGGGAGGCGCTCCGTCCCTCCCCCCGGAATCCTCCCTGGGCCGGCTCTGCTCCGCGGCGGCTCCGTGGAGCCGCCGGCCAGGGCCATCCACAGCCAGAGTTCCAGCCATGGACAGGCTGCTGCAGACGCAAATGGCGTCCTGTGTCCTGCGAAGCTGCTGTGATAGGCTACGTAAGTATTTACGTAGCCTATCACGGCAAGCCAAAAAACAACAGCATATGCAAATGGCAGCGGCTTCAGCAGCCGCCATTTGCGTTCCCTATTTTTAGCCGTTTTAGCCTATGTAAATATTTTTGTAGGCTATTATGGCGAAAAAAAAGGGGAACGCAAACAGCGTAGTGGGCGCCATTTGTTCCTTTGCTTTTTCCCCGTTTTAGCCTACGTAAATATTTACGTAGGCTATTATGGCGAAAAAAAAGGAATGCAAATAGCGCCCACTACGCTATTTGCACCCCCCTTTTTTTTCGCCGTAATAGCCTACGTAAATATTTACGCAGGCTAAAACAGCTAAAAATAGAGAACGCAAATGGCGGCCACTGTAGCCGCCGCCATTTGCGTACGCTGTTGTTTTTTTTTTTGCTTGCCGTGATAGGCTACGTAAATACTTACGTAGCCTATCATGACCTCCGCAGGGACGCGGAGCAGCTAGACGGCCATAGGATAGGTCGGTTCCCTGAGAACTGACCTCCATCCCCGCCCGCGCTGCCTCATAGGCTCCCGAGTTCCACCCTCAGAAGAGGAGTGTGGATCAGCAAAAATGGGGTGTTCTTGGGGGCATGACGGGGTGGGGAAGTCAGAAATGCTGGTACGACACATCCTACGTGTCATTTGGCTGCCGCTTCCTGCACTCTGAGGTCCTATGGCTAGATAGCCGAAATCGGCAGTCTAGCCGTAAATGCAAGGCAGCAGAAGCACAGAAGGGACAATCCCCTCAGCACTTCTCCTGCCCTGCATTAGATAGGCGGTCACCCCCAAGTTCGAAGGCAGCTGCCTATCCTGATAGGATTGTGCCCTTAGTTAACTAACTTGCTTGAGACATCTGTAGTGCTTAACTTGACTATTTCTTTAATTAGACAAGGTCTGCTTGTATCTGGAACACTGTGGGTTGGATCCAGGATCTGGTTTCTGCAAGAAGAATGAGAGGAAGGGCTCCACTCATGGAAGGACCCGCTGCCTGATTTTGGATGATCCCCCATATAGGGCTCCTTTGCACTGAGCTTTTATCCTGCAATTGAGATTGCTCCTTCACGGAAGTTTGCGGGCTCTTTACATGATGCCAGGATTATTCAAGGTATCTCCTGCACTAAGTGCCCTTTGTTCTATTTTTAAATAGATCACAGATAATGAGCTATCAAATCACCCCGTTGTGTTCCACTTCAGTTCCCTCCGTGAAAAGAGTAAAAGCGGAAAGAAGAGGAGCGAGATCAATGAAAGATAATGGCAGACTCAGCTACGGGGAGAAGGAGAGGGAAGGGGGTGGGGAAAAACGAAGCACGCGAAAAATGAAGTCGTTGTGATCCTGCATTTAAAATGGAGAAAGAAAGTCCCATTTTAAATGCAGGATTTTAGGCTGGTGTAAAGATGACCATAGTCCAAAGTTCACTCCATTCAGCAGGGGGGTTGCCATGGGGAGGAGGGGGTGAGGGAATCCACTTTCACCAGCACAGTTGATCCAGCATAAATCTGGATCCAGCACTGTATGTTCACGCAGTTTGCTTGCTTAGGGTTCACTTTATTCAGGGTACTGAAGATTGATGTGTGGTATAGATGTGGTTTAATGCGTGTAGACGCCTGCTTTGGTCACTGCTCGCAACACATAACAACTAGGCCTGGGTATATTATGCAATACCAAGGAAAGCTGGCATCTGTAACCTTTATTAATTATGCAAGTTAAGAAAATTAGCATATATTTGTTTAATTTGCATAATGTATGATGGAGCAGCCATGGGGAGAAGCAAGGAGCCGCGCAGTTCTAAAACATAAGGTCACCTTATTAAATAGATTCTTTCTACCCTCTTTTTTTTTTTGTGGCCCGTAGATTACATGCAAGCCAGCTAATGAATAACATAATGACAGGTATTCTGGCACATACTGGCACACTCCAAGGAGGCAATCTTTTATTACACATTAATGCTGATGTCATTTTCTATATGATGGAAATGGTCAAAGTTAATGAATATCAAGAGCAGAAATAGAAATGTTATTCTGAACATATTTTGCAGATTTCTCAAAAACGAATGAAAGCCTTTATTAATATAGCCCAAGTATGCAGCCACATCAATCCTAGACTGTCCTGGAAAATATCCATCTGCTGAAAAGGAATAAATGTTCACAAGAAATTAGTGAAGTGAACTTAAAAATGGAGAGAGATTCTGGCAGTATTTCTCATCAGTGCAGCCCTTGAATCAGATCTGGGTGGATGAAGACTATGATGCATCTTTATTAGTTTTTATATTGCATGCAACAGCTCTGTACTTTAAGAACATGGAGAGCAGGACTGCAATTAGCTATTTTGACCAATGTCTGAACTGTGATAAAGAAGCTTTTCATCTTCATTTTCCCATTTGGCCTGTGATGAACAGAGAATGAAAACTGAACCAATGAGCTGCAAAGCCACAAGGAAAAGATAAATGCTTCCAAACGCAGGTACCAGGAGAGCGGAAGTACTCACAAAATGATACAAAATGTGCCCATTGTCCCATGAATGTACGCCACTTCTTTATTTTTAGCATGCACCCAAAATCCATGTGTGTACAAGCAAGAGAGGACTGGCTAGTGAGGTTCTGTAGAAAAGACTTGATTTGGTTCATTACACTGAAAACTGCACAAGAAAACAAGAGAGGAATTTGAACAGGAGTGGCAAGGTCTTGACACAGTAGTGTAGAACCCCAGGCCAGGGGGCCAAATCTGGCCCTTCAAGGGTCTAAATTTAGCCCTTCAGGGCTTCCCAGATGGCCCCACCCCCTTCTCCCAGCCACTGATCATATAGGAGCATAGGAAGCTGCCCTATACTGAATCAGACCATGGGTCCATCTAGCCTGGTATTGTCGACACTGACTGACAGCAGCTCTCCAGGGTTTCAGGCTGGGGACTGAACCTGGGACCTCCTGCATTTAAAGCAGGTGCTCTACCACTGAGCTACAGCCCCTATGGTGGTTCCCTGGCTTTTGTGTAGTTTTTCCTCCATTTTAAAAGGTTAAAATGTCTCTTCTAATACTTAGTTACTGGCAGTAAGAGCTTTGAGCTACAACATGCTGTTATCTTCTGTGGTTTGGGGCCCTGCCGCTTTGCCTTTGTCCCCATCCACCCCTAGAATGGGACCCCTGAAAGCTTCTCCAAAATGGAATTTGGCCCTCAGGATGAAAGACGTTCACCACCCCAGCCTTAATATAACAGCCAGAGTACAAAACACATATTTAAACTCCCCAGCAAGCTAATGATATAAGTCTAGCGATGTTATGACATCCAAATGCATGGTGTTGTGGTGGCCCAGGGTACTGTTTGCTTCCCTAACCTATATATAAGTAGTGACATCACAATTGGAAAGTCTCCCCCCTGGAACCGCTATACCTGCGAGAGGTGGTTGCAGAATGGAGGAGGTGGTGCCCACTCTTCTCTTCTGTGGCCTATTGGGCCACTTTTGGAAGCAGCCCCAGTGCTCAGGAATCTTCCCAGACATTGGAGAAAGGTCTACATTGGCCAGTACTCTGGTCCAATGCGGGAGTGTGCAGGGTGTCCTCTTTTACATAGGACAGTCCTCTATCTGAAGGGTTGTTCTCTCCAATTCCTGTTTAAAGATAAGGAACCATAAGAACTGTTGCCCATCAACAGTTGCCCACCTGGAGAACAGGCTGAACAGGCAGGAACATAGGTCACCTGGTCACAATCTTCCACAGGATGGTGAGATGTACTGTATTTCTATTTAAATCATATTAGTTATTTCTAACCCCTTCATTGATCACTGCCTTGTTGTGGTGGCTTGCGTAACTCAGTGAAGCCATAAGCTATTCTGTGCAGGGCCACCCAAGACGGACAGGTCATGGTGGAGAGTTCTGACAAAATGTGGTCCACTGGAGAAGGAAATGGCAACCCACTCCACTATTCTTGCCAAGAAAACCCCATGGAACGTATCACTAGGCTAAAAGAGATGACGCCGGAAGTACATCATGAGAAACGCCAGGTTGGATGAATCACAGGTCGGAATTAAGATTGCCGGGAGAATTATCAACAACCTCAGATATGCAGACGATACCACCCTAATGGTAGAAAGCGAAGAGGATCTAAAGAGCCTCTTGTTGAGGGTGAAAGTGAAGAGTGCAAAAGCTGGTTTGAAAATCAACATTAAAAAAACTAAGATCATGGCATCTGGCCCCATCACTTCCTGGCATATAGAAGGGGAAGAAATGGATGCAGTGACAGATTTTATTTTCTTGCGCTCCAAGATCACCGCAGATGGTGGCTGTAGCCATGAAATTAAAAGACGCTTGCTCCTTGGGAGGAAAGCTATGGCAAACCTAGACAGCATAGTAAAAAGCAGAGACATCACCTTGCCAACAAAGGTCCATCTAATCAAAGCTATGGTTTTCCTAGGGATGGCAGAGAATTTCTCCCCGAATCTTCGGGGGGCTGAGCGCCGAGGCATTTGGCCCCCCGAAATTGGTGGGGAAATTCTCTGCCGGCCCCCGCCCCCCCCCCCCGGGATGGGACTTACCTTCAGCGAATGTCCCTCTCGGCGGCGGGTCCCGGCGGCGTTTTGGCGATGTTTCGTGGGGGGCGGGGGTGGTGGCCGGTCTCCCGACCGGCTGCCGCCGCCGCCATTACAAAATAAAAAAGTAAGTAAAAAAAAAACCACACACACCCGTGATAGGCTACATGACGATTTACGTAGCCTATCATGGCTAGATTTCCAAAGTCAGCCATGATAGGCTACGTAAATCGTCACGTAGCCTATCACGGGTGACTTTGGAAAAAAAAAAAAAAGCGCGTACGCAAATGGCGGCGGCCCATGGGTGCCGCCATTTGCATTCCTTATTTTGGCACGTCTAGTCTATGTAAAGATTTACGTAGACTACGGCGAAAATAAGGGCAACGCAAATAGCGTTCCCTTATTTTTGCTGTAGTCTGTGTAAATCTTTACGTAGACTAGACGTGCCAAAATAAGGAACACAAACGGCAGCGCCCATGGGCCACCGCCATTTGCGTATGCACTTTCCCCCCCCCCCCAAGTCACCCGTGATAGGCTACGTGACGATTAACGTAGCCTATCATGGCTGACTTTTGAAATCTAGCCGTGATAGGCTACATTAATCGTTACGTAGCCTATCACGGGGTTGTTGTTTTTTTTTTACTTTTTCTTTCGCGGCCGGGGAGACGGGGCGCTTCTCCCCGGCCTGAATTTTGGCTGGGCGAGGCAGGGCGCCTCCCCCCGCCGCCTGAATTTCAGCCGGGCGAGGTGGGACGCCTCCCCCCCCTCGCCTGAACTTCGGGGGGAGAAGCAAAGTGCCTCCCCCCCACGGCGAATCACCCCTGCGAAAAGGTAAGTGACTTTCGTACATCCCTGGGTTTTCCCAGTAGCAACGTATGGCTGTGAGAGCTGGACTATAAGGAAGGCTGAGTGCTGAAGAACTGATGCTTTCGAAATGTGGTGCTGGAGAAGACTCTTACAAGTCCCCTGGACTGCAAGGAGGTCAAATCAGTCCATCCTAAAGGAAATCAACCCTGAGTGCTCATTGGAAGGACAGATACTGAAGCTGAAGCTCAAATATTTTGGCCATCCAATGCGAAGAGAAAACTCCCTGGAAAAGACCCTGATGCTGGGAAAGATTGAAGGCAAAAGGAGAAGGGGATGGCAGAGGATGAGATGGCTAGATAGCATCACCGATGCAATGAATATGAACTTGAGCATACACTGAGAGAGAGTGGAGGACAGGAAGGCCTGGTGTGCTATGGTCCATGGGGTCATGAAGAGTCGGACATGACTTAACGACTGAACAACAAGTTATTTCTAAATTTGCATCTCTCTCTATATAAATTAGAATATACAAATGTTATGCAAATCATTGTAATCTTTTGTCCTCTTTTTTGGCAATTGCTAAGTGGCTACCCTAGCTCAGTGAAGCCCAAATCCCACGAGACACGTGTTTCACAAGATTTTACAGCAAGACTTCAGTGAGGCCTATATAAGGCCTTGCCACAGGTGGGCAGAGAGGTAGAAAATAAAAGGTAAAAAGGGGAATTTCAAGGCCCAAAGAACGTGAAGCTAGGTAGGGTAGAATGGCGATTACCCAGCAGATTTGGGGCAACTGCTGGAATAGGAAGCTACACTTAGCCCACATGTAGCAGCAAAGAAGGCTTCAACACAACTGAAGGCTCAGGTTTGAGCTGACGGAAAGCAGCAAGGGGAGACAGGCCATCTCCTTCAGTGAACAAGGAAAATTATGGCCTACTACCTCCCAACACCCACACACTAGCTGATTTAATGATGTAAATAAAGAAAGTTGTGGCCTAGTTTTTAGTCCTTGACCGTAGTCTACCTCTTTCTTGCCAATGGAAGGGATCGTGGATGACAAAGCCCCCCCCCCCCCGCCCCGCATGCCAGTCCTACACCACTACTGGGTAGAAGAAAATCCCAAAGGCACTATTTTCTCTCAGGGATGCAGGTTTGTCTCTGACTGGATAATCCAAAAGGGCAAGGTGAAATAATAATAAGCTCTTCCTCACTATCCAGCCACCTGTTCTTGCTTTTTCACTCATACCCTTTTAAAATCCTCAAGGTTTTAAGATGTGATTTACCTTCCCCTAGCCTCAGACCTCAAACAAAAGGACAGATGTAATATACGCTAGACATGGTGCAATCCTATATAGGTCTCATGGGGCCGCGGTGGCTTAGTGGTTAAGACGCTGAACTGCAGACTGGAAGGTCGGCAGAACAGCAGTTCGAGACCCGAATGCTGCGTGACAGAGTGAGCTCCTGTCTTCAGCCCCAGCTCCTGCCAACCTAGCAGTTCGAAAGCAAGAAATTGCAAGTAGATAAATAGGTACCGCTTCGGCGGGAAAGGTAACAGCGTTCTGTGCACCTCGGTGTTCAGTCATGCTGGCCACATGACCACGGAAGCATCTTCGGACAGCGCTGGCTCTTTGGCTTAGAAATGGAGATGAGCACCACACCCTAGAGTCGGACACGACTGGTTGGGGACACCTTTACCTTTTATATAGGTCTAAGTTCAATGGGACTTACTCCCAGGTATGGGTGTACAGGATTGCAGCTTCAAATACCATTCTCTCCCCCATTGGGAGGCAGACCTATTGCTGACCCAAGCCTTAGACTAAGGGTTCCAAGACCCTTTAAAAGAGAGAGAGAGAGAGAGAGAGAGAGAGAGAGAGAGAGAGGCAGGCCATTTAGGAGAAGATGATGTAGAGTTGAGAAGCAATAGTGTGTGCACATGCATGTCTGTGAGTGCTTAACCCTTTCTAAACCTGCTTCTTGTCCACTCCAAATAGCCTTCAGCCCTCTTTCACCTCTGCAGGGTTCTAAGTGTGTATCTACTACACGCAAAGCAAAAAGCACCATGGGGCAATTTAGAGTAGAAATGTGGTGAGTGGGGAAAAGGTTAAACTCTCCTCCCATCGTTATTTCTCTGCAAATAATGCATTATTTCTGCATTATTTCTCTGCAAACCCTTCCTGAAGCATCTTTTCAGCAGCAGGAACAACAAAACAACAATGACATCCGTTGGGGTTTCATTACATACACTTACATGTAATATTCTTTACTCACTTCTCTCCCACTTTGGTCTTAAGGGCACCTAACACCGTATGCTGCATTGTAGCCTAGGGGCAGAATCCAATGGGGCACTTAAGCTCCTGCCGATTATCAGACGCCTCCCCAATTCTGTTGCGCAAGAGGGCCCCACAATGTGGAATGGCAATTTAGTGCTTCCGGGGCAACCCAAACACTCGTTTCTGAAAGGAGGCAGGTCAGTGTAGTTTGCATAAGGGAGCTCTGCCAACCTTCTTCGTTCCAGAAATGAGATTTTCTGCTCATTTCAGGGCATTTCTGCTCCCTTAGGAAGTGCTAAATCTCTCTTGTGTAAGCGGTGGGTTCTGCTTGCGCAACAGAATTGGTGGGACCCACCGCTTGCAGAAGGGAATTGGCAGGGCAGAAAGGATTCCGCGGGGTGGAAGCACCCTGTTGGATTCTGCCCCAAATATTTATTGATTTAACTTACTGATTTAAAACATGTCCTGCTTTTCCAAGATATACCACAACATAATTTTAAAATGTACATACAAAAAAATCAATAAAAAGGACCACCACCACCACCACCACTAATAATAATAATAATAATAATAATAATAATACATGGTAGGATTTTCAGTCTAGCTGGTTCAGTAAATATGGAGACAAAGTGAGAACTAGGGTTTGCTGCAGAGCCTAGGCTGTTCTTTTCTACCTATGATGGGTGGTCCATTGTTGTGGAGTAGCTGATTTAGATTAGCAGTTTGGCTGTAAACTACCCTTTTAGGGCTAACTAGGTACCAATATTATTATAGACATTTTCCTCCCAAAGCAGAGTTCTTTATATACCAAAGTGCACTTGGACATATTAATTAGTCTAAAAACGATTAATATTTTAGAGGTACACAAAGGCAAAAAATAAAATAAAATAATAGCCACCTCAAAGCTTTCATCAGTGAATTATCTACTACCAAGAACTGACAAGCTAATTGAATGTGTCAGTCAGCAAAGAACTGATATATAACTGTACAATTTCCATTGCACAAAGCACTATTTTTAGTGCTTCCATCTAGTTCTGAAAGTCATTTTTCTTATCCATTATGGACAAAAGAGAGGCCCTTAAAGTTCTTGAATCTATGACTTCTTTAATTTTAAATCTTGCCCAATTGGCTGCTTTTCACAGAGAAATGACTAAATGATCTACAGCCACTCGCTAGGAATGACTGTCTTGATCTCAGACAAGAAACTCGATAAAAGATTAAATTCTTTGGAACACACAGACTTACTGAGGATGTTAGAGCAGGAAATGTGCTGTATCAGCTAACAATGTGTTTAAATGGGCCCAGAAATGGTGTCCAAAGACAGATGTCTGGGTTAACAAACAAAGAGTTCGACAACAATATAGTTCTATAGCTATTATAGAATGGACACTTTTCAATGCTGAGAATATATAATTGCTCACAGTTACGAGATTCCCTTTTATGACAAATGTTGCTTTTATTTGTCATAAAAGGGGGATTCCCTTTTATGACAAATGACAAGTAACAAGGAAGAGAATTTAATAAGATGTCTGAGCACAGATGTGCACAGAAGGTATATAGTACAGATGGCCTTCGCATGTATGTCAATAAGAAATTTTCAGTGGCTCGTTCTGGAGAGTCAAATCCTTTGAAATAATACAGTCTGTATTTTCTGTGAGGTATAAAAGATGCAGCATTATAAGGTTAGGGAACTGTGGGACTTGTCCCATTATTTTCAGTGGTCTACCACACCATGGTGTCTATCCATGGAAACTGCAGAGTGCCTCAGATATACATGGAGTTTCTGAACAACTTCCTCACATTGGTGTGTGTTTTTCCACTAAAAAAGCTGTTGTCTCTTTCTGCTTGTTTGTGCAATGCATTGTGCATCCAACCGTTGCTCTTGGAAACAGACCTTCTTGTCAGTTCACTTCTACAGTGCAGGGACTTCTGAACAAACAGCATGGGGTGAGGGAGCTTATAGGTTTCTATGTTGTGCTGTGCAGCCTTTGTGCACAACTTTCTGAGCTTGTGCAAGTTGCACATCCAACAGCATCTAAAAACACCTGAGTGTAGTGGTAGTGGTGGTAGTGAGAACTATAAACTCTTCAGTGAATGCAACTGCAAACGAGGGGATTTACAATTCAGTCATTTAGTATTGTTTTGCGGCTATCGGATGAATGTATTATACAGTTGGCCTGCTCATCTTCTTCACCCTTTCAAGGAGGAGAAAGAAGTGCAGAATTTGAATAACACATGGAGGAGCTATGGGAACTTTCTATAAAAACATCTACCTGCATGAAGTCTCATGCATTATAACAACTGTTAGTGGTGAAACAAAAACTCATCTCCTCTCTTAATATGGTGGAATGGATCACTTTTTATGGGAACTGAGACCCAAAGCACATGTTACTTTAAAGACACAGCAAAGAGATATATCTTTTTGCCATTTTTATTCTAGAGTAAACACAGGGAGCCTGACCCCAGCCCCCCCCCCCCCCAGTCCTGATCCAGATTGGGGGTCCTGCACCAGCCATTCATATTGACGAATAGTGGTCAATTTGCTTTAAAAGATCACTATTTGGCCATATATTGTCAGTGCCTTTCTAAATAACAAGTAAAATAATTTGGAAGTTAAGCCGAGAACCCTGTGGATGAGCTTCAAAGGATGACTAGGGTGAAACAATGAGCATCTTCTGGAGGAGGAGGTGTTTCCTTGGCTCAATGTAGGGCTGCTACCTTTTTCACTAGCACTGTTCCTATATATGTGGTGTTAACCTGACACAGAAATTAAGCAGGGAAAACTTTCCCTGGCATGGAGATAAGTGATGGGAAAATTTACACCTGCTTCATTTCTATATGATGGGTTGTTGTTACAGGCAGAAGAGCAGTGTCAGTAAAATGGTGACAAACGTAGCTCATTTTAGGGCCCAACTACACATTACTCTAATCGTATAGTGTATAGATGAGGCTACTCTTACTTTTTACTCTCATGTAAGTGTGGGGCCCTAATTCGAATCAGGACCATGGTGCTCTGGGTGGGAAGGGTTAAACCTCCACACACTCCATTCTCTACCAAATTCCCCCCACACACACACACACACACTCAGGGGTTAAAAAAGAAAAAAAAGCTTCCATTGACTCGGGGGGGGGGGTGTTACAGGGAAAAATGGGTGGAGGGAAAGTTTTAACCCTCCCTTCTTGAAATGCAATGGCCCGATCTAAAAGTAAGAAGAGAAGGCTCAGTTACACACTACACAATTAGTGCAACAGGTAGCTTAATCTATCTTAGAGGGTTGAAAGCAGTGTCTCGTAAGCCCTGCCCCCCTTCCCGGACCTAGCTGAGTTTTACCACTTGGAGCAGTCCTGAGATTTAGGAGCATCCCCTTTCAGAAACCTCGTAATGAGTGCAACCAGTTGAGAGATGGGAATGGCTCTCAGGGCACTATTCCTGTCTCTCAGACAACCTTTGGTCACCAGATAACATGGGCAAGGTAGCCATTGATTGGTCCACGGTCTTCTTCAAAGAAACCAGAAAGATGATAATGGCTCTGGGACAGACATTAGATTAATTTGTAGTTCATAACACACTGTGAATCTGTATGGTAGCAGCATGCTTCACTTCTATGTAATTACTTGCCTTCTGCAATATGGGCACAATCTGTGCATGTGTTTCAAATAATTAATTGTCCTATATTTCCGGAAGCATCTAGTTAATTCTACTGGGATTTTATTTTGATTTGCAGACTGGAATCTGGCAAAAGTTGGACCCTGTATATAAACAAAATGGCCAAGAATGAATAGGAAAGAATAATAATATATCAGATGTACTGAAAGGCAAGGCAGGGCAATGCAGGAGACAACATATACAGTCAGGGCCAGAAATATTGGAACAAGGATAACTGTTTTGGCAGTTGGCCTCTGTACACCACCACACTGAAGTTGAAAGGAAAACACACCCAGATGGGAGCGGTCAGGACTTTCAGCTGTAATTCAAGGGGTTTGACAAAAGTGGGGCACTAACCATTCAGGAAGGACAGCCAGTGGCATACACACACACCCATCCTTGGTGGCTCATAAGTAATGGAACAAACCAACATCATTTCAGACTTAAGTATTGCCTTTAATACCTGGATGAAAATCCTTTGCAGTCAATGACTGCCTGAAGTCTGGAACCCATGGACATGACCAAATGCTGAGTTTCCTCCCTCGAGATGCTTTGCCAGGCCTTTCCTGCAGCTGCCTTCAGCTGCTGCTTGTTTGTGGGTCTTTCTGCCTTCAGTCTCGTCTTCAGTAAGTAAAAAGCATGCTCTATTGGGTTGAGATCAGGTGACTGACTTGGCCATTGAAGAACATCCCACTTCTTTCCCTGGAGAAACTCTTGGGGAACTTTTGCTGTATGTTTTGGGTCATTATCCATCTGCAATATGAAGCGGCGTCCTCTCAGTTTGGCAGCATTCAGCTGAATGTGAGCAGAAAGTATAGCTCTATACACTTCAGAATTCATCCTGCTGCTTTTATCAGCAGTCAGGTCATCAATAAACATCAGTGACCCAGTTCCACTGGCAGCCATACATACCCATGCCATAATACTGCCTCCACCATGTTTGACAGATGATGTGGTATGCTTTGGATCATGAGCTGTTACTTTCCTTGAATTCCTTCTCCATGCTTTTCTCTTCCCATCATTTTGGTACAAGTTAATCTTGGTCTCATCAGTCCAAAGAATCTTATTCCAGAACTGGGCAGGCTTTTTTAGGTGTTTGCTGGCAAAGGCTAATCTGGCCTGTCTGTTCTTGAGCGTTACCAGTGGTTTGCACCTTGTTGTGAAGCCTCTGTATTTACATTCATGAAGCCGTCTCTTGACTGTAGATGTTGACAATGACATGCCTACCTCCTCAAGAGTGTTTTTGAGCTGGCTAGATGTTGTGAAAGGGTTCCTCTTCACCATGAGCAGAATTCTGTGGTCATCCACTTTAGTTGTCTTCTGTGGTCTTCCAGGCCTTTTACTGTTGCTGAGCTTGCCAGTTAATTCCTTCTTTTTCAGGATGTTCCAAACTGTTGTGTTGGCCACTCCCAATGTTTTTGCTATCTCTCTGATGGGTTTATTTTGTTTTCTTGGCCTAATGATAGCCTCCTTCACTCGCATGGACACCTCTGTGGACCTCATGTTGGGAGTTCCAGTGAACAGCTACCAAATGCAAACGTAAGTTACAGAACCACCTCCAGGCCTTTTATCTGCTTGATTAGTCATGGGGCACCCAGAAAACAGGCCACACCTGGCCATGCAGCTGCTTGTCAGCCATTCCTTCCATTCCTTATAAGCCACCAACGATGGGTGTGTGTGTATGCCACTGGCTGTCCTTTCTGAATGGTTAGTGCCCCACTTTTGTCAAACTCCTTGAATTACAGCTGAAAGTCCTGATTTTGCTCCCATCTGGGTGTGTTTCCTTTTAACTTCAATGTGGTGGTGTACGGAGGACAACTGCCAAAACAGTTATCCTTGTTCCAATATTACTGGTCCTCCTGACTGTATAACCTGCTCAGTAGCCCACAATGGAGTGGCTTAAAATATGCTATAATTACAATATGAAGGGAGGTGGAATAAATCTTTGATACAATTTTAAAACACAGCCACTTATTAAAGCAACTCAACAAGCAACAATAGCTTGGTAGCAGAAGTCCTTTATCAATATTATCAGTCTAATGACAAGGTTTGCTATGCCAATACATGAAAACTTTATTCATTTATTTTTATTTTACAAAATTATACCCTGTCTTTGGACCAATAAAAGCCCTCAATAATCATGGCACTGCAGGGGACATTATGATGGCAAAGGAGACAGATAAAGGGTGTGAGGGAACATTTCAAGATGCTGAGTGCCAGGTGACACAGTGAGGGATGATGAAATAAAGCTAATTGTTTAAACCAAAGTGGCTGTTTGAAAAAGTATGAAACATCTTCCTAAGCATGACAGAAGTATCAGCACTGAGGAAAATATGACATTTTACAGCACTAAAACAGAAATACTTTGAAAACGGTTTTAAAAATAGTACAGAAAATGTCAGACGTTTCACTTTGAAACTATTCTACATCTGCTTTCAAGCCATATCACCTATGGAGCTTAAATGTTAGAGTAATGATAACTGTGAGCTCATTTATGTTTCTGTGTATGTCTACACTGTAGACTCTGGACTATACAGAGCTATACATAGGGCTCCTTCACATGGGGCTTTTATCCTGCTATGGAGATTGCTTACTCACAGAAGTTTGTGGGTCCTGTACATGACACAGCCGTCCTCCAGGGAACCTCCCACTCTTTGCGAGCTCTATTGCATTGTTTTCCATGATGAGGAAAGTCCAGCATTTTCCTTCCTCCCACCATGGGGTCGATATAAATGAGGGTATACTGTTTAAAGTTGCTTTTACTGCCAATAAAGCAACTCCGCCACCTAGCGGCTTTGTAATGAAACACATAGCCCTTATGGAGAAGTTTAGTTTTTTTTAAAAAAAAGCCACGTGGAAAGCACCTGATCTAATCCCACAAAGATTCCGGAAGCAGAAGTCCCTGTAAATTGCAGGATTTTTAGCCTTGTGTGATGAAGCCCATGACATTGTATGTTTGCAAACACATCTAAGGACAAGTAAGGTAAGTAAGGAAAAACGTCCCACAATTCCCAGCATTCCCTGGTCAGCATAGGACTTATTTCTATCTAAACAAGCATAGGATTGAGCCTTAAATGATGTAACAATTGTTAAGTTAATGCCCCTCTTCCTAGATCTAATTCTTACAATACCAGAGCGGCATGGGAGCAGTTTGCTTGGGTTGAGTGACATGTTGCTCCAGTACATACAGAGGTGAAACCACAGAGGAGAGCCAACTAACTTGAATGACAACTGCCCACACATTTGCAAATCAAGTGGGCTAGAAACTTTTAATTAAATGAAAGCTGATATTTTCCCCAAAAAACTTTTAGCACTGTCACACAAAATATGTAAGAACATAGGAAATTGCTTTTTACTAAGTCAGACCGTTGGTCCATCTCCCTCACTTCACACCAATGGGCAGAGGGTCTCTAGGGTTTCAGGCAGGGGCCTTTCCCAGCCTAACTCGAGATAAACAGGGATCGAACCTTGGACGTTCTGCAGTCAAAGAATATACTCCATCACTGAGTTATGACTCCTCCACACTGGCCTATCCAGGAATAAGACCAACTGAACCGAGAACTTCTTTGTCACACTGGTCATCTTTATATAAAGAGAATGGGCACAATTAATGTGCTTAAAATGGTTATTTTGGCTGGCTGGCTGGCAAATTAGATCACCCCCCCCCCCCAGTAATTTGATCAGGGCCATTACCTGTAACATACCATGTATATTTATTTGATAGGAATAATTTATATTTTTATTTGGGTCTTGAGAAATACTGTGTTCCATTTTTACAATTAAATCAGCAGTTCATATTGATACAGGGGATTGGAGGAAGGGCTCAATGGGAAGTGCTCAAGTCATGGAACATCCTTGTGCCCAATTTTTGGACACAGAAGGTCCCTCTGCCCGATGCAACCTCACCCTCACACCACAGCTCACCCCGTTCAGCATGGTCTCCTGATTCTCAGTGTAGCATTTTCAGGGGGCTGGAGGGGCTGCCGTGGGAAGGAGGGGGCCGGGAAGTCCACTTCTGCCAGGCTGCCAGCACAGTTGATCCCACGTAAGGCTGGATCCAACCCGATAGATAGATAGATAATATATATTTGGAGCTTGATATTCTAAAATCTGACAATAAAATACCCAATGGCACAATATCCACAATAAAATTCAGACTTGCATTAATAGAACTCTGATCATCCCAACCCTGCATCTTGAATAAGCACTAAAACTCATATTGAGGCACCGGGACAATGTACGCAGGGTACATCCCTGTTTTCTCTGCCTAACAATGAAGATGCAGGTTTTCACCAGTCAGTTAATGAGAGCTGTAGGGGACCAGCTACCTTGGACAAGTAGCAGACACAGCTTCATGATTTGAAATTATGGTTTCAAGATGACAGAATTTTTTTTAGATTGAAATATGCATCTACCTGCACTATAGAACATAACCTTATTTGCATGCTGGCACAATGGCTACTTTACATTGATAATGGTAAGACACTTCAGAAGTTACATTTTATGAACCAGAACATTAGGTTTTTCTCTGATATAGTATGTACATATTTTATTTTTCCTATTCCATTGGTTCATATCTGACTTCTCTTATTTATGAAATAACGGCAGAAAGGACATCAGTGCATTCAGGATTTATAGACGTTAAAGATTTGCAGCAATTGAGTCTGAATAATTCCCCTTCAACATTCCCTAAATAAATTACAGATTCACTTTTCAAATTAAATTGCTGGCATTTCCTCCGCATTCCTTCCTCACCAATTTTAAGCAAATTTACAAACTGTATAAAATTGGGGCTTAATTTGAGTTTAGGGCTCAGACCTGGAGCCCTTTTTTCAAAGCTAGGATTCAGCACAGAAATATATATTAATAATAAAATAATAAAAATAATAATAAAGAGTGCCTCTGAGAATATTTCAATGTGTCTCACACACTGAGCACAGCCAACTCCCTCGCTGAGGGAACGGGCAGCCTCTGGGTGCTTGCCGGGTGCCCATGGACTGTGTGGCAGCTTACACAGCAAGGTTCATTTTCACTGATGCAAATACAGACTTTTTTCCTAAGTGTTCTAGCTGTGCAGGCAGGGGGATTTGGGCTCCATTTATGCCGGGGCTCCAATCACACCATGTACTGTGTTCACTTTAAGGCCCCCCCCCCACGTGTTTGTAATTAAGTAAGGAAAAACTTGATATGTAACTGCATGGTACATATCAAGCAAGCATCTAGCTTGGCCATAATTTAGCAAGACAGTCTATAATGGGTGGGCAGAAGCTAGATCACCAGATGTTTTGGACGTCAACTCCTGGAAGCCCCTGCTGACATGGCCAATGGTCAGGAATACTGGGAGCTGAAGTCCAAAACAGCTGGAGTGGAGATTTACTTTCTGCCCACCCGTTTTATTGACTGGAGTCATGTTCTGAACCTTAATGGAAAGATATATTATTTATTCTTATACTAAGATGTAACAGAGTAAAGTCATTATTAAAATGGTACTGGATGTCATATATTTTGCTAGTTAATTGAACAAAATTAACCATGGTAGCAAATATTACTTGCTAACATGCTATCAATTCATGCTATCTATTAACACGCATTATATAATAAAGGTATTTTTAGGAGCAATCCTATGGGCCATAGGATACTGGGGATTCCCCCTCCAAGGTTGGAGACAGTGTTCTGACCTCGGAAGGGGGAGTCGCAGGTCTGACCCCCTCCCCTCCCTTGCAGCCAGGGCAGAAAGAACCAAGCTGGCTGCTCCCTGAGGTCAGAAAATGAACCTTGGAGAGGGGGAAAAGGGTGCATTTTGGTGGGTAGGGAAACCAGAGAGGCCAGGACAATGAGCTATCCTGAGCCTCTTCTGGCCTCCTTCCTTCCCTCTCTGAAGTACTGCTAGTAGATGGACAAAAAAGCCTGTCTACTGAAAAATGCAGGGTGGGAGGATGGGGAGGTGAAGATCACCTCTGCCACTCTTCCCACCCTCCCTTGGATGATGTTCTGAGTTCAGAGGCTTCTGATCACTGAGGGCACAACTGATAAGACTTGTGCCCTTAATTCCATTTCCTGTTCTGGTTTGCCAGAACTGTATCTATCGTTAGTATTTTCTGAAGAATAGTTTCCCTAGACACTCATGAAATATTGCTTTTGACCAAGCAGAACAAAACAATGAATTTTTAGGATTTTTGACAATGTCTAGCGAAGAATAAAATGACAAGCATTGTGCATGCTGGCTGTGGATGATGGGCAATGGACCCACAACATATCTGGCAGGCACCAGGTTGAGTAAGGCTGCTTTAATGTATTTGCTGCTTTAACGTTCTACGAAGCACTATATTGGCTTTGCGTGCCAACCTGTGCTGATTCTGCTTTCGTGGAAGTGTTATGCAATCAAAACTGCTTTTGAAGAAAGACACCCTCAGAATGAAGGCAGCATAATCACACATTATTTCTGATGCCTGCATTGTCGCCTGGGGCCTATAACAAATTAGAGATACTCTTGCATGGAGGAACTAAGCTGCAAGACTCACTTTGTATTCCAAGGTGTTCAGAAATCATAGCATCGGGGTGGGGGGAGGTGTAATCATTTTGCTTAATTTGTGTAATTTAAAACTGCATCCCCCAGTCATTTCTTACACGTGCTTTACAGATTTTTCTAGTAATACACTTGAGAGATTGGGCGGGGGGGATCTTGTGAAAGTTGTATTATATGAGAGATTCTATGAACTCCCAGAAACACAAAAGTTGACATCTCAAAGGAATGTCTGGAGAAAAGAGCCAGCAGGATCACCTTCTGGCTATTCTTTTCTTGGGATGACTAGTAAAACCACATTCTGGCAGGTAACCAGTATCAGGGTCTGACAATCAACACCATCATTTACTAGTTATACCTGGCATTATCCTGATGCCATGCAAAAATTAAAGCAGACATGGCCCTACCTATAGGCTTACACTTTTTTTCTTTTCTTTACTGCTACATAGGGGTGGATGCGTTGGAAGGGGGATAGGGTGGCCATCCTCTCTTTAAAGGTATCCTCTCCTCTTTTAAAGAGGACTGTCCTCTCTTTGAAGGCATCCTCTCTTTGAAGGGCTGCCATGTCCAATTCTGATTTAAAAGATGAAGTACCATAAGAACTGTTGCCCATCAGTAGTTATCACCTGGACAGCAAATGAAACAGACAGGCACAGAGGTCATCTGGTCACAGTCTTCTACAGTATGAGATGTACTGTATTTCTATTAAATTATAATAATTATTCCTAAATTTGCACTATGTGTGTGTGTGTATAAATCAACATATGTGAGTTTTATGCAAATCTGTCTCCTCTTTTTGGATGATATATTTCCTCTTTATTAGCGATTCTTCCTTCCCCCAAGGAGGAAGAATTAAACGTCCCTACATGCGATGGTCCCAATCTGGATCTGGGCCCTACTCACGTACTTTACAGTAAACAAAACAAGAGGGGGGCTGCTAAGCCGGGTAAGCCCTGACCCAATCCTGGTCAGGAGTTTGAATCCCAGCTCTGCCTGCCCGTACCAAGTTCTATTTCTGAAGGCCAGCATTGTAGGAAATAAAGTGTGCGGGAAATGCTGGAGACTTTGGCATTCCTAGCTCAGTCTTGAAGAACTTCCTTGAATGTAAACAGTGATGGTCCCTAAACATAACAAAAGCTTAGTGAGCAAAGGCTTGCAGTGTCATGACAAGTGGAAATAAAAGAAAGATCTCAGCTCTGTACAGATCCAAGGAATGCTGTTCAGTTCGCTATCCTCTCTGTAACATTTCACATTTCTGACGATACTTAGTTGCATTTGGGGGGTAAGATTGCTATAACAGATGCTTCTCAGCTAGGGCTTTGGAATGTTTTGTTTAACCTGTCAGAAGAACCTGCAAATGCAATACCCATCCACCCTTTTCTGTGCTCTTGCTTTTATACGGAGTGAAATGTAGCACAATATGCACCAACAGAGATTCAGTACCTCGTGGTACTGAGCTGAGCTTTGAGTAGTATTGTACACTGTAGTGCTAGGCTTTTTCAGGAGTGCATTAAAGCACAGCAAAAGCAATCTGCCTTTTCACACAAAAACAACCTAACCCCCATTTTAGATTGCCACATTCGAAGCATCTAGAGATGGTTCCCCCCCCACACACTATATGTATATGTATGTATGTATGCATGTATGTGTATATATACCCCTTCATGGATCATTGCCTTGTTGTGGCGAAGGGGCTTGCGTAACTCAGAGAAGCCATAAGCTACGCCATGCAGGGCCACCCAAGACGGACACGTCATGGCAGAGAGTTCTGACAAAATGTGGTCCACTGGAGAAGGAAATGGCAACCCACTCCAGGATTCTTGCCAAGAAAACCCCATGAAACGTATCACAAGGCTAAAAGAGATGACACCGGAAGATGAGACCCGCAGGTCGGAAGGTGTCCAATATACTACTGGGGAAGAGCAGAGGGTATTTCCAAGTAGCGCCAGAAAGAGTGAAGCGGCTGGGCCAAAGCCGAAAGGACACTCAGCTGTGGATGTGTCTAGTGGTGAAAAGAAAATCTGAAGCTGTAAAGAACAATATTGTTTAGGAACCTGGAATGTCAGATCAACGAATCAAGGTAAGCTGGAGGTGGTCAAACATGAGATGGCAAGATTGAACATCGACATCTTGGGAATCAGGGAACTAAAATGGACAAGCATGGGCAAATTTAATTCAGGTGACTATTATATCTACTACTGTGGGCAAGAATCCCTTAGAGGAAATGGAGTAGCACTCATAGTCAACAAAAGGGTGGGAAAAAAAGCAGTACTGGGGTACAATCTCAAAAACGATAGAATGATCTCAGTACGAATCCAAGGTGAACCATTCCACATCACAGTAATTCAAGTCTATGCCCCAACCACTGATGCCGAAGAAGCTGAGGTTGATCGGTTCTATGAAGACCTACAACACCTTCTAGAACTAACACCAAAAAAAGATGTCCTTTTCATCATAGGGGATTGGAATGCTAAAGTAGGAAATCAAGAAATCACTGGGATAACAGGCAAGCATGGCCTTGGTGTACAAAATGAAGCAGGACAAAGGCTACTAGAGTTTTGTCAAGAGAACACGCTGATCATAGCAAACACGCTTTTCCAACAGCACAAGAGGCGACTCTACACATGGACATCACCAGATGGTCAATATCAAAATCAGATTGATTATGTACTTTGCAGCCAAAGTTGGAGAAGCTCTATACAGTCAGTCAAAACAAGACCTGGAGCTGACTGTTGCTCAGATCATGAGCTGCTTCTTGCAAAATTTCAGCTTAAATTGAAGAACGTAGGAAAAACCACTAAACCATTCGGGTATGACCTAAATCATATCCCTTATGAATATACAGTGGAGGTGACGAATAGATTTAAGGGATTAGACCTGACAGACAGAGTGCCTGAGGAACTATGGACAGAGGTCTGTAACATTGTTCAGGAGGCCGCAACAAAGAAAAAGAAATGCAAGAAAGCAAAGTGGCTGTCTGAGGAGGCTTTACAAGTAGCTGAGGAACGAAGGGAAGCAAACAGCAAGGGAGAAAGGGGAAGAAATATCCAACTGAATGCAGAGTTCCAGAGAATAGCAAGGAGAGACAAGAAGGCCTTCTTAAATGGACAATGCAAAGAAATCGAGGAAAACAACAGAATGGGAAAGACTAGAGATCGTTTCAAGAATATTGGAGATCTCAAGGGAACGTTTTGTGCAAAGATGGGCATGATAAAGGACAAAGAAGGCAGGGACCTAACAGAAGCAGATGAGATTAAGAAGAGGTGGAAAGAATACACAGAAGAACTATACAGGAAAGATCTTAATGTCCCTGATAGCCATGATAGTGTGGTCACTGAACTTGAGCTGGACATCCTAGAGAGTGAAGTCAAGTGGGCCTTAGGAAACATTACTAACAACAAAGCTAGCAAAGATGACAGTATTCCAGCTGAGCTATTTAAAATCCTAAAAGATGATGCTGTTAAAAGTGCTGCACTCAATATGCCAACAAATTTGGAACACTCAACAGTGGCCACAAGACTGGAAAAGGTCAGTTTACATTCCAATTCCAAAGAAGGGCAACGCCAAAGAGTGTTCAAACTACCGTACAATTGCGCTCATTTCACATGCCAGCAAGGTTATGTTCAAAATCCTACAAGCTAGGCTTCAGCAGTATGCGAACCGAGAACTACCGGAAGTACAAGCTGGGTTTCGAAGAGGCAGAGGAACTAGAGATCAAATCGCCAACGTTCGCTGGATCATGGAGAAAGCAAGAGAATTCCAGAAAAACGTCTATTTCTGCTTCACTGACTACGCTAAAGCCTTTGATTGCATGGATCACAACAAACTGTGGCAAATTCTGAAAGAGATGGGAGTACCAGACTACCTTACCTGTCTCCTGAGAAACCTGTACGAGGGTCAAGAAGCAATAGTAAGAACCAGACATGGAACGACCGATTGGTTCCCAATTGGGAAAGGAGTACAACAAGGCTGTATATTGTTGCCCTGCTTATTTAACTTATATGCAGAGTACATCATGAGAAACGCCGGGTTGGATGAATCACAGGTCGGAATTAAGATTGCCGGGAGAATTATCAACAACCTCCGATACGCAGACGATACCACCCTAATGGCAGAAAGCGAAGAGGATCTAAAGAGCCTCTTGTTGAGGGTGAAAGAGGAGAGTGCAGAAGCTGGTTTGAAACTCAGCATCAAAAAAACTAAGATCATGGCATCTGGCCCCATCACTTCCTGGCATATAGAAGGGGAAGAAATGGAAGGAGTGACAGATTTTACTTTCTTGGGCTCCAAGATCACCGCAGATGGTGACTGTAACCATGAAATTAAAAGATGCTTGCTCCTTGGGAGGAAAGCTATGGCAAACCTAGAGAGCATAGTAAGAAGCAGAGACATCACCTTGCTGACAAAGGTTCGTATAATCAAAGCTATGGTTTTCCCAGTAGTAATGTATGGCTGTGAGAGCTGGACTATAAGGAAGGCTGAGTGCCAAAGAACTGATGCCTTCGAACTGTGGTGCTGGAGAAGACTCTTACGAGTCCCCTGGACTGCAAGGAGGTCAAATCAGTCCATCCTAAAGGAAATCAACCCTGACTGCTCATTGGAAGGACAGATACTGAAGCTGAAGCTCAAATATTTTGGCCATCCAATGCGAAGAGAAAACTCACTGGAAAAGACCCTGTTGCTGGGAAAGACTGAAGGCAAAAGGAGAAGGGGACGGCAGAGAATGAGATGGCTAGATAGCATCAGCGATGCAATGAATATGAACTTGAGCACACTCCGGAAGAGAGCGCAGGACAGGAAGGCCTGGAGTGCTATGGTCCATGGGGTCATGAAGAGTCGGACACGACTTAACGACTGAACAACAACAATATATATAAAATCTGACAAACAGAAAAGTGCAAAGCACTAGATGTGTGTTATTTGTCCTTGTTATGCCTTATATATTGTCTTATTGAAAAATAGGCAAGAAAAAGGGCACTGAAATAACTCACTGTTGTTATAGGATATCATAGTAAGAACTTTGCTATAATTTAGATGAGCTTTCCCCAACCTGATGCCTTCCAGATGTGTTGGGCAAGAACCCCTATCATCCCCAGCCAGCATGACCAATGGCCATGATGGCTGGGAATGAGTTGTAGTCCAACACATCTGGAGGGCACCAGGTTGGGGAAAGCTGATTCAAACATTATGATATTGAGGCGCGCAGTATGTGGGGACTAAAGTTCTCAGGGATCTTTGTACTGGGACATTCTCGTTGCTAAGCCCCCCCCAATCTGCCTCTCCCCTGGCCATGCTGCCCTGCCTCACTTGCCGTGCTCCCCCTCTCCCTATCTGCTTGGCCTGTCTTCCAGCTTTCTTGTTCCTCCAGTCTGGCCTTGTTAGATGGTGATTTTAAGATAATGTCTTGACCAAAACAGGTGCCACCTTAAAGTCATTAACCCCCGCTCCATCCTGCCGAAACAGCAGGAGCAAACAGTCACAACTGAGGCACTAAAAATAAACAGGTGCAGAAAGGGAGTGGAAGGAAAGTGGACTACGAAAAGAAGTGTGGGTTTGGGATGTAAGGAGGTTCAATTTTATTTTGTTTGATTTCCCCTTCCCTCACCTTCATCTCACTAGGTAGATCCATAGAGTATCATTCCAATGCATTCTTATCCATACGTAGTCCTACCAAATCTGCATGGGTGGACTCCAGAATCTGTCCCTGGAACCTTCTGCTTCCCTGAAGATTACAACGAGTTGCACCCCTAACAGAAACCTGTTGGGGCTTGGAGCTTTCAATATGTGTATAATACAGGTTCTTGTAACTGTATTATTTATTGAAATAGTCTTTATGTGCATCTGAAAGAACTGCATGGTTTTCCAAGCTGTTTAGTCTTATATGGTATTTTAAGGATCTTTTTTTAAAAAAGCATTTTACGGACACCTCAAAGGTACCCTTTATTAGTTCTCTATAAATGCCGTTCTTCCTGTTTATGAACAGAATCTCTTTCTGTTCTTAGTACAGTAAACTGGACATCCACTGGCTTGATTTATTGATACCCTAAAAAATAACCCGACTTCAAAGACAGTGTGTTACAGGGCGGGGATGTTGTCAGCAGATTTCTAGGTTTCATAATACCCTTTAAAAAATTCCTTCGGTAAATCTAGACCTTTAATTAATCTAAACTCTTTTCTTTTTGTTTTGAAAAGGGTTTTGACTCATAATTTGCTCTCATTTCCAAATAATCTATGTCTATATTTAAAATTATCTAAGCCTGTTTGACTTTCACTGGACTAGCTTACTCTGTATGTGTCAGTTGAAGAGGCATCGTTGCTTAATTTCTGGCATTTAACCTATTTTTGTAGGCCACTTCTTGGGAAACTGTTCTGAGTTATTTCTCTGGTTTTTAATGTTTCATACATTTATATTTACCTCCTGCTTCTCTAAAGGTCCAAAGAGGCTAACAAAAAGATTAATAAACAGAAGATAAAACTACTAAAATAACGTAATAGTAGGATCACATCTGACACATGAAGAAATTCATTAAAGCAATGAAGACATGACCAGGCTCTCCAAACACTATACAACTAGAGTCCCATACCCAGCATGCATTAGATTTCTAAGTTTCATAGGGCAACATCCAATACTGGCAGTCTGCTAATGGTAAACACATTGCACTACTGGAAATGAACAGCTGTGTATACCTAAGGCATATGGAAATGTCTGACTGGGTGAAAACCTAAACATATGAACTGGGAAACTAACCCAAACTGATGCTTCTGGAAGAGACAAGTCAGCAGAGCTCCTTTCCAGGAGCTCTGCTAACTTGTCCCTTTTCCAAAGTACACATTTGTGCTAGTTTCTAGTTGCACTAGCAAGCTCCCTGTTGTGGGAGTACATTTCTGCTAGTGCTGTGGCAGCATTTGATACTCCACTATATACTCTTTCCCCCCATTTTTTTCTGCAGGAAATCTTGATCTCTCTAATTAAACTCTTTTCTCTTCCATTATTTTCTCAAGCAGCTCCCCATGACACATAGAAAACCATTTTTCAAAGAAAGGGGAGTTTCAAAGCAATTTGTGGCATTGTATGGGTATGTACTGTTCAGAGGAAAAGAGTCAACATTCTCAATGGGTTCATCTGAAGTAGATCTCTGGATCCCAGTTCATATGATTAGGTTGTGATCCAGTCAGACACTTTCATGTGCCACTAGGCATGCTCAGCTGTTCTGCAGGCACATCTCAGCTTGCAGGAGCAAAGTCTACAAGGTGAGGAGACCAGAGGCAGGAAACCCCATTGCGGACAATGTAGCATGTTGCAAGAGGAGGAAACGATGAAGGGCAACTGAATCATTGTTGTTGTTGTTGTTCAGTTGTTCAGTCGTGTCAAACTCTTCGTGACCCCATGGACCATAGCACGTCAGGCCTTCCTGTCCTGCGCTCTCTCCTGGAGCGTGCTCAAGTTCATATTCATTGCATCGCTGATGCTATCTAGCCATCTCATCCTCTGCCATCCCCTTCTCCTTTTGCCTTCAGTCTTTCCCAGCATCAGGGTCTTTTCCAGAGAGTTTTCTCTTTGCATTAGGTGGCCAAAATATTTGAGCTTCAGCTTCAGTATCTGTCCTTCCAATGAGCACTCAGGGTTGATTTCCTTTAGGATGGACTGATTTGACCTCCTTGCAGTCCAGGGGACTCGTAAGAGTCTTCTCCAGCACCACATTTCGAAAGCATCAATTCTTTGGCGCTCAGCCTTCCTTATAGTCCAGCTCTCACAGCCATACATTACTACTGGGAACTGAATCATACTCACCATCTTTCCTATGAACGTGTCCTGAACCCAAAGGCTTCTTTAGTGAAAGGGTTCCCAAATAAGTTTAGGAATAAATTTCAGGGAACTGCAGTACTGAACTTTAAATACAGAAATAAATTCTATTTTCTGTGTTGATGTTCAGCTAAGCCATGGTATAGCAGGAATCAGATGCTACATGATAGACTTGACATAGTTCATAGTAGATTATTTCTATAATCTTGCATTCTATAAAGCTGCATGAAAAATACCAGAAGTTCATACAAACAGAACTGACAAAATGGATAGCTGGAGGCCTGCAAAGAGCCAAGTACCCCCTAAGGGAGAGGGCAGAGGTAGTACCCAAAAGAGGACTGAGTGCATTCTTCAGGCACACTTTGAGCTCATCTTCAGAATTAACCAAACACTGGTTCAAGCCAGCAGTCATGCCTCTCTTTGACTGCTTCTGTTTTTATTTTCTCCTGCCCCAAGCTCCTCCTCCTCCTCTGGCTGGGGTGTGTTAACAAAGCGTCTTGCAGTGGCGTGTTTGAGAAATGAAGATTCCCTTCAATTTCAGAACTTTTTAAAATTAGTTTTTTTTCCAAATCAGAATAGGAGGCGGTGGTAGAGGTTACAGCAGCAGAGAGTGAGTGAGGAGGGAGGAAAAGACTGACAGCTTGGAACGCCCATCTCTCAGTTCTGTTGTGACTGAGGATGGCCTTGCAGTACCGTGCGCTATGTGTATTCTTTATTATATACTGGATATATTGGGTTGCATCCAAAGACTTCCTTTCTTTGGAAGAAGAAGTCTTTCCTTTGAAGGGAGCTTCTTTCATTGGAGGAATGGAAACGTTGGATGCAGCATTCCTACCTTCTCCCAATGCAAGCAACTGAAAACTCTGTCATATTTTGCATTACACTCTAGAATAGATTAGTTGATTTTGCAGGGTGAGACAAATGCTTCAACAGGTATACCCAACTTTTGATGAGTATTATCAAAAGCACTGAACTCAGATATTAACATTGTTGTGTATGTGTATGTTGTATATTGTTCCTGCTTAAGATTTATTGGATAAATAATAGACGGATCTGACTTCCTAAGTAATTACTCCAAAGTTACATAAGCAATAAATTAACAATGTAATTACATTCCTGAAAAGACATCTAATCTCTTGTGGAATGTTCAGATATTTAACTGGGATTTAGCAAGATAGTTTTAACAAGCTAATTAAATAAATTGCTAATAACACTACTGGGCATACGATAAATACATTAATAGAGTTAGAATTTGATAGCACAAATTAACAATAACTATAATAATGCTTCATACCAATTAAATGGCTAAATAACCCCTCTAAGTACATTAAAAATGCTGCAAAGTTTATGTACTAATAAGAATTTAATTTACATTGATAATAAAAGATGTTTTCACATAATTGTCCTATATAGAATCCAGATTTATAATCTGCATATCCATTAAAACCCAGCTTTAAACAATCAGGTTGAATATATAATTAATTTACCATAATTTTGTTTTAATATGCAAATGAAGCACAATGTCTGCTTCTTTAACTGTGTTTTTAATGTTAAAACTTGATCTAAAGACTAACGTCTTTGGTCCTAGGCACCATTACTATATATTTTTACCCTAATCTGCCACTGTGATGCACGCTCGGGAGCATGCTTCTATGCAGACTTGTTTGGCTGGACTGGGAACTGTACAAAGACTGCTGTGCGTGCACATGACTCATTAAATCCAATATTCAGGAGAGTGTTGTGTTATTCTTGACTCCAGGACCCAGGTACAGTGGTGCAGCTAGGGCTGGACCTTGGGGCCAAAGTCCAGGGCTCCGCAGCCCAGGGTGTGTGTGTGACTCCAAATGAACACCCAGAAAGTGGCAGGTGATCAGGGCACCAGCATCAGGGCATCAGAAGCAAACTCCACTTTATTTCTATATGCATGATGTTGCTATGATTTAAGTGGGTTTAAAATTCACAGGCTGAGGTCCTGTTGGAATCAAAATGGCTTTGCTTCTGACGGAAGGTCATCAAACATGGGCTTGCTGGGCCTCCCCTGGGAAGGGGTTCCAGAGCCCCGGAGCAGCCACCGAGAAGGCTCTCTCTCAAGTTCCTATAAAACTTTGTCTGGATCATGTCTCATGTTTTTATTTTAATCTTTAGAGATTTCAATATCAGAAGAATCTTTTTATAACCTCCACATGGCAAGCCTGCTTAATTAAGCCTGCACCAAAGATCTCCAATTTATTTGTAATAATTTGTTCTATTATACTGAAATTAACACTGTCACTGAACTTCCATAACAGAGACATATATAGCTGAAGGTCAAAGGAACTCATAAACGATGTGGTCACCTTGAACATTACTTGAGCAGCTGCATTCCAACTTTGAGACCGTAGTATTATTGCATGCCATAATTATAGTATATTCAGCTGCCCGTGCAGAATGAGGACAAGATGCTTTAAATCCACCTTTCATAGACACCCAGTCTTACAGCTGGCAGGGGACAATTTCAGCTCCTTAATTCCAAAAAATCTCCCAGTTCCATTTTAAATTATATTTGGCAGGGCTACATTTCATATTCAGAACGAGGATACCTGATTGTTTATGACTGAAACAATATGCTTGAACGCTGGGGTGGATGTAAGGTTAACCTAAATCAGCTGTGTTGAACCTCTTTCAGCCCAAGGGAGAAATTCAGTTTTGGAGACGCTCTTGGGGTGCACATTCCCGTGGTGGGCAGGGCCAAAGAAAAAAGGGGTGGGACCAAAATGCCAATATATTGTAGCTTAAAGCTCTTGCTGCCAGGACCTGAGCCTCAGGAGGGCATTTCAGTCTTTTAGAATGGGGGAAAAACTGCACAAAAGCTAGGAAACCACCAAATGATCGGTGGTCAGAGGAAAGGGCGTGGTGTCAGAGGAAGGGTGTGTGGCCACCTGAGGAAGCTGGGAGGGCCTGATTTGGCCCCTGGGCATGTGATTCTGTGCCCCTGATCTAAAAATGTTCAGCAGTTCCCCCCTCCCCCCGCTGATTCATGTGGTTCTTATTCATTTTTGCATTGAACCTGCCAGTGTTCTTGAAATAACATTAAAAAACACACTTGCTACGCCATTTCCATACAAAGATGAATACTACTTGTACCTCAGGATGTAGCTAGGATGGTAGGCTGGCTTCCAGCCAGTTTTGGGCTGACAACGCAGAAAGAGACACCCAGAGGAGCAGGTTCAAAGCAAGGCCCGAGAGACACCTAGAGAAGCAGGCTCAAAGCAAGGCCCATCCAGGCCAGAACTGGAAGCTCATGCTCTTCTTTGATGTAGTATTAACGAAGTGTTTGTTCTTAACTGGTCATCTTATCTATGGCCTAGAATTTTTGGTAGTCCTCATTTTAACCAAACTGACTCCTATTCCAGAATGAAATTTCCATATAACTGAATGAATATCCTTTATTTCTACATGCTGGTACTTGTACAGTTTTAAAAAAATGTGCATGTGGGGACAGCAGAAGGTGGCCACTTATGAACCATCCAAAAAGGGGGTGTGTCAAAAGAGGACACCTATTTGCATAAAATTCACATATGCTAATGTATATGTATAGATGTAGATTTAGAATTAATTATTATAATATAAATAGAAATACAGTACAACTCACCAGAGTGTGGAAGACTGTGACTAGGTAACTTGTGTGCCTTGCTTGGTCTGCTGTCCAGGTACTGTTAATAAGCAACTTCAGGGCCCAGCTCTACCTTCTGATGATCCTTTATCTTTAAACTGTACTCAGACTGAACAGCCCTTCAATTAGGGGACATCTTCAAAACAGAGGACCAACCTCTCACAGTGCTTCAAATAGAGGACTGTCCTCTGTAAAAGAGGACACATGGCCACCCTAAGCAGGGGAGACTGTTCCCACAGGCACCATTACATTTCTCCAACCTTTTGTATTCCCTGCCAAAGCCCACAAAATATAATGTATACACAGTTTGCAAGTTTTGAAAGTTCAAGAAAGCAAACTCTGAAAGACCCCCCCCCCACACACACACACTTTTCTGTGTGTGCATTTCAATTATTTAGGCCAAATCTGTTCTTGTTTTACTCCAGGCACATGCTTCCGAATGCCTGAGGTTAGCAGTCCTGCAAACTGGCATTTGTAAGAATAGTGTTGCGTATTTATGGCCAGCATCCTAATTCCCAGGCCTCTAGGGCTCTGGGAAATAAGGCTCTGAGAATGGACTCACCTTCCACTCCTACTGCTCATAGGGAGTTTGGATGCATATGTATATTGATCTTTCCAGGTAATGTATACATCCATCATCGCCATAGCGATAGGATAGGAACACCCCATTGCTTAAAAAGAAATGTCAATGCTCCCAGTGTGTTACCATGGAAATAATGAGTCCCTAAAAGCTATTATTTGCATTGCTTCTACCTAAGGCCAACCCAGAAGCTTGCTGAAATCCCCGGAGACAATGTTAAGTGTTAGCCATCAAGTGCTTTCAAATGAAAAGTGTGGAACACAGAATTATTAAAGATGTTCTCCCTGCCACCTTTATGTACTCTGCATTAAATTGGATCTGCTGAGGGGGGAAAACTGTGATAATTAAAAACAAGTATTTCAGCTCAAGGTAATAACACTCCTACCATGGTATCAGTATAAATGGCAGCTTTAAACACAAAACACGATTGCTATCCATTTTGCTTATACCTTAGCATATGTTTGTGACATAGGAGAACAATGCCTGTAATTTAGGCAGAAGAAAGATATTAAAAAGGGCTGGTTTACTGCCAACTCGCAGGGTATATAATGAGGGAAGCAGGAAGGGCCTTCCTTCCTTCCTTTCAGAAAGAGGCTGCTTAGAGGAGAGGCTAGGCCTTATAAAATGGGTGTAGAGCCTCAGGCCTGTAGGCCAAATCTGGCCTTTCAGAGGTCCCCATCTAGTCCTCAGCAGTTTCCCAGAAGGCCATGCCCCTTCCCCTACCACCAATTTTTTGGTGGTTTTCTGGCTTTTTTTTGCAGTTCCCCCCCTCTATAAAAGGTTGAAACACCTCTCCTAAGGCTTATTTAATGGCAGTAAGAGCTTTAAGCTAAACTATGCAAACTATTTTTTGGTATTTGGGCCCCACCTACCACTGGAATGCAGTCCCTGAAAGCTTCTCTGAAATGGAATCCATCCCTTGGGCTGAAAGAGGTTCTGCACCCCTGGTAGAGAAGGTGCAGTGCTGTAGAAATCTAGGGAGAGATGTCAGAGGCAAGTCAGGCAGGCGTCTATAAGCTGTTGCAGCATCAAAACACTGCTGCTTTGCATGTACAACCCACACCTAGGAGACACATAAGTAGAGCTCTGAGCTTCTGGGTTATCCTGGAGTATTTTTTTAAACAACAGCAACAAGAATGATAGCAATTCAGTGGAGCTATGGGCTATATTTATCGTAATGTTTTATAGGCAGAAACACTTTTTCCCTCAAAAGAACTAGCTGAGGTTCCCGCCCCCGCCCCCTGCCCCCCATCCTGCCCACCAAGTGATTAAAGAAGAAGCCATTATTTCATGTTTCAAAAATGCTCAACGGCTGCTGACCACAGTGTAGACTTCAATGGCCTCAGTGGGTCTGCAGCAATATAGCTAGCCTGAGAATGAGTAACACCTTTAGCTTGCCTATCTAAAAACCATATTGCACATAACTGCATTTTCTTGCTCTCTCTCAAATATTGCCCTTAGAGTTTGGGGAGGAGAGTGCTGATTACCCACCCATTACAAATATAGCAGATTAAGTGTTAATCACGCACCCCTCTGTATATACAATATATACTTTATATCCTGAAATTGTCAGTGAAATGGGTGCTTTAGCAGCCTTTTCAAATTAGGCACAAGAACATCTGTACCATTTCTATGGCCCACAGTCAGTTACCCTGCAAATGGTGCATAATACATTTAGCAATCCCTATAGCAACAACCTAGTAATTACTTTTAAATAGGAAAAAAGTTACCTTTTGTTGAATTCATTTCAAGTATTCACAGTTAACCGTATGTATTGCAATGAAACTTCAATAGCGGTTTGGTCCCTAATGGAAAATTCTTGTAAAGAAGAAGATCGCTATGCAATTACTCAGTCTAAATCTAAGGAAAAGTGGCAGGCAGTGAAATCCTATATATGCTGAATAACACAAGGAATTAGGTATTATTGCACCACTCCTCTTATGCTTTCATATGCAATAGTGTATTATTCCTGCCAGTTACATGGGATATAATTGGGTCCAGCCTTATCAACAGGTAAACTTAGGTGTTTGCTAGGGGCAGGAAGACATTTGTTGCACTGGCAGATGAAAGGAATCTCCTGTTCCGGGAGGGCTTTGGTGCTTGTACATCAGGAGTCAGAAATAAGATGGGAGTGGGCCGATATTTACTGAGTGGGTATGATAACTACAACTGAACTTTGAGACATCCTCTAATACAGTGGTCCCAATCTTTTCTGGACCTGTGGGCACATTCGGGGATTTGAGAAACTGCTGTGGGCACCACCACAAAATGGATCCCATGAAGACTGTGGGTAGTCACATAATGGCTGCTGTGGGGGCCTGGCTAGTCAAGAGGTTAGTGAGGTTACAGGCTGGGAGAGAGGGGGAAATGGAAAGAGTTGCTTCCTGGCCTGCCCAATCATCTTCTGTCCACACACACAGACCTTTCCCCTTTGCTCTCTCTCTGTCCACTCCCAACTATTTTCTTCCCCAGCCCCTTTCCTCACTATTTCTCTCCCTTGCCCATCCTTAATCTTCTTTATCTCCCTTCCTAGCCCCTGTCCTTGCTCTTTCTCTCCCACATACCCCTTTATCCTGCTGTTTCTCCCTTTTCCTAGCTTCTAGCCTTGCTCTTTCTCTCCCCTCTAACCCTTTGCCTTGCTTTCTCTTCCTGCCTGCTGAACAGCTGATCACTGGCAGGTTTAGCAACAGGAAGGAGAACCTGGCACCCTAACCCTTTTTAGTTCTTTATAAAAAATTTTTTTGAAGGGGTCAAGGAGTGAAGAGCTTTACGGGTGCCATTGGAGGTGCCCGTGGATGCCATGGTCCCTGTGGGTGCCACACTGGGGACCCCCTGATTTAATGGCTTGTTAGTACAATCAGGGTTAGAGGTTTCTACCAGAGTTTTAAATGCTGGGACAGCAGGACTAGTGAAATACGCATCAGATTGGTGAGGGGTGGACTATTTTCCACGTTACTGCCTTTGTATTTTGTATTTTCTGTATTTCTGTATTTTCTTTCTGTATTTTCTTTTTAATGTATACCGTGTATGCCACCTTGGTGTACCAGTCTTTGAGCCTGTTCTAAGTTTGTTAACAGCGTTGTCTGTTTCCCTGGGTCCTGCCACTGTACCATGGAGTTTGGGAGCTGAACTTGCTTTGCTTCTGTCCTAGAACCAACTCTGCCTTGCAGCCACGTCTGCTAAGACCTATCTCACTGGTTCTGAACCTGAACCTGAACCTGCTGCCCATACCCAGACCACTTCTGACATATTCTTTATCACCCAAAGCTATAGAAAATGGCTACAGTAGGTATAATAATTTAGATTTAGGTGAGAGTGGTATTAGCGTGATCCCATAGCATTTATTGTAGTGAAAATCATTGACATTTCTGTTTTCAGGTGAACTCTATCAAGTATGTAGTTGTATTGGTTTGTTGGAATCAAGAAGGACATAGAGAACAGTAGGAGCAGACACTGGGAAGAAACATGACGTCTGAGAGGATTCAAAAAACATGGAGAGGATCCAGACAGATCGTTAACAAACCACTAACTGTAGTGATAATCTCATTGCTTTCTACTAAGTGTTCTCTTGGGTGATCAAAATCTGACTCATGATGAGGCAACCCTAACCACATCATGATAGCTTAAATGAGCTGCAGAGCAATCGTAACTCCGGGCGCCGGGGATGAGCAGAGCGGCGGATGTTCTCCTGTATATTCCCAAGTGTGCGCGCGTGAGTTTTGCTGGACATTTCAACCCAGTGGATTGAACCCATTCACATTCTTGTCCCTCCTGCCCCCACCCCCAGGCCTTTTACAGCAGTGGGAAATTAGCTTTGTTTTCCCCACATGCAGGGGGGAAATTAGCTTTGTGCAGTTGGGTACTCCACTATGGCCACACCCCGTAGCAGCATTCCTCTCTGCCAGCAAAGAGCCACCAATGCACCATTTTAACTTCCCACCCTACCCCCACTCATCAACATCAGGAAGTTAGCATTACATTGCTGGCCACCATTTATATATATTCTTTCATATTTATTCATATTTCTACATATATTATATTTATATGAAGTAACACTAATTTCAGTAGTAACTGAAATTACTGCTAAATTACAAGCTCAAGTCCAGATAAAAACCTACAAAATAGTATTGTCCTAGAATTATTGCACATTAAAGAAGTGTGTGTGTGTGTGTGTGTGTGAACTACTAGATGTTTCTCACACAAGCATATATAATATTTTATGCAACTTTTGCATTTGAGCCAACATTAAGAAAAAGGAGCCTCAGATCTTCATCAGTTATGATCACACCTCAAATTCTGGAAGTCTAGTAGCTGCACAATCCTATGCATCTGTTTTTGGAAGTTCCCTAAAATTCAGTGGGACTCACCTCCAGGTAAATGTGTATAAGGTTGCAGCCTGACAAGAACATTGGCTTAAGGGTGCTTGATTAATTTGGTCTTTGCCTTTTTTGATATGAACTGACTTGATCTGTACCTCTTGGACTAAGGCATGGATCAGAATGCAGTTGTCCACCAGATTTTGCACATCTTCAGGTACTGCAGTACAGTTGTCCGCAGTTTAAATATATCAAAATACATTTAGAAATTCATATTTTGAAAGAAAATGCTTTTTAAAATATGTATTTAATTACATATTTAAATATATATTTGAGGGCAGTTTTTTTTAAATCGCAGATTAATGAGGAAACGGGACAGAACACACTTATGGGTGAACACATGCAAGGATGACATGGATTGGAAATAGATTGATTGGCCCTTCACTATAGTGGCAGTTCTCATATAGGTTTCCATTGGGAAACCTATTAGTAAGTCCCATCGAAGAGATCTCTGCCTCCCTGGCAAGATCATTTTTTTTTACCTTAATAACAATTCTTACAGTGCTTTTCAGCAAAAAAAGAAAAGAAAAAAAGGGGGTGGCAATATTCATGAAATCCTAAGACATAGTTGTAGAGATTGTTAACCTTCTGATTATCCATATCAGTTGCTCTGTTCTAAAAGACAGATATCATAGGAGTGTTATTCTTTTGTAGCATATAATCCTTTCAGAGTATATAATAGCTGATGCTTAAGATGACAAGCTTTTTCAGCCAATGAACATATAACAGCACATCAGTTTCCCCCCCCAAATGAGAGAAATTGAATGCAATTTTGCATTTGTGCATGCATGCACACACATGCATACACCCACACACAAGCTTTCCTGTTGTGTATTCTATTTCTATCTAAGAAACCCCCATAAAGGAAGAACAAAATAATGAGCAAAATGCCAAACCAAAACAATGCATATGTATGTATGTATGTAGAGGCATTCTTTAGCTATTGGCAGGCAAACAAAACTATAAGACATTTCTTGAATCAGGAAGAAAGGCATCTACTGTTGATGTTTATTTTGTCTGTATCTCACTGTTGGCATTCCTTGTCACTTTCTTCATCTCTTGTAAACTATTCAATACTAAGATCACACATCCCTCATGCTTGTGTTGGCCTTCTAGCATCCACCCACCTGCTCACCCACCCACTGAAACAGAGATTCACTCACCCACTTTGCATTTAATATTTTCCCCTGAGACAGGGGAAAAATGTAATATAACTATGTGCAATGGTTCTTGAAGACTGTCTTCGCCATTTCATGGCTTCCTCATGTTTAGACTTAGGGTTGTCTCCAGTGGTTGCATGAGTGGGAGGCAGCTCATGCAATTGATCTTCCTTATCCTCTCCTCCCCCTGCAGCCCATTGTACCTCCCTGAAAACCCTCTCCAGAGAGTCAGGGGGCCTTCTGAACCGCATGGCTTGTGTTGTATGGAACTGCAGTGCGAGGGGGGAATTGCCCCAGATGGAACAGTTTTTTTTTAAAAGAAAGAATAACTGATGTTAATTGTACCAGTGGAGCTCCAGTTGTTCAGGAGCCTTCTCCTTCCCCGACCATCCAGAGATGGTGTACAGCTTCAGGGGGCAGGAACAGAAGACAAAGCTCAGTTGCATGAGCTGGTTTATTGGGTTGTGCTAGCAAGCACTGCTTTCCCATTGCGTTAGTGGTTGTGCTAGCACAATATGTTTAGAGCTGGCGGACTGCTAGCATTGGATACCGGTCATGGAGTGTGAAACAATAATATATGATCTGTCAGTGGATAGCTAGATGTGAAATACATCTATTTAACTAGTAAGTCAGTTCAGCTTATATTTACAAATGATGAATAAAGCATATTTTATGTAGGGATGGGGAAGAATGTCATTCAGTTTCCATTTTGAGAAGAACTTACCAAATTCACACCTCCTGCTGCATCAGTATGTGACCAGCACACAGTTATCCTTTTGCATTTGCACTTCTCAGAATTTTGTGAGGCAGTTCTCCAAACCAACCAAATAAAAAGTGTGTACAAAAGTGGATATGTTAAAGAACGGTGTGCACAAAGATGTGTGTCTTAGTGGGGAAAATGTACAGAAAGCATTATAGAAGGGAGAATTGCTTGCAAAAGGTGTGTATATTAGGCGAAATTGCATACCAAATTGGCTATATTAGGAGAAATGCACATGTTCCCTGCTTTTGGAGGGAGCCCCACTTCGTGCCTGGGTCTAGGCAGGAGGACTGGAAGTCAGTGCACTGTGGTGGGGCTGGTCGCTGACACATCTACTGCAGTGCAGTGGTGGCTGTTCTCAAGTGCTGTCCCCACAGGCCAGAGGACCTGGTTGGCTTTGGTGGGAGGGACTTTCAGGTGGACTGGAGGAAGAACTGCCTCCTTATGGTCCACTCCTAGGCCTTAAATAGAGCCCTGACCCTGGCAGTGCTGTTGCCAGCTTTTCTAGCCCCTAATATAATGTTTTGCCTTGCTATGGATAGGAGGTCAGCCACCGGTTAATGGGGCTGGGAAGGAATTTATCCCACATTGACAAGTGGCTCAGTGGTGTTGGGGTTTTGCCTTCCTCATAGCAAGGGACTTTGTGTTTTGGTTTCGGGAAGTAATGCTGAGTTATTGTTACTCATCACATTTCTTTGTTTCCAGCTATACTTAGTGGAATGGCGTTGGAGGCCTCAGGCTGGATCCTGGGCTGGGGGAAAGCAGGGGATGGGTTTCCCGCTCCCCACAAGACCCTGAATCATTCCACACAAGGGATTCCCATAAAAAATGTGGGGGTGTGGCCCAACCTAGCAAGGGGCTGGCATGCCTGCCATACACCCAGGGTGCGGGAAGTGCTCACACATTTGTGTATGCCAAAATTTCCTGCTACCTCCATTTATGTCACTCCAGCATGCAGGAGGGATGGGTGGTATCAGCCAGCAGTCAGGCTGCCCAGTGATAGGGATCCAGACCGTTATACCCCACCAGATATTATATAGAATAGCTCTAACCAAACAAAGTTATGGCTAAATTTAATCCCAAACCTGTATGTGCATTTATTGCATCCTCTCCCCAGTCTCTTTGCCCCGGCTCCATGCTACCAGCACAAATGCATATGATTACTTTTTTTTTTAAGTCACAAAGTGATGTAGAAATATGATGAAACAAATTTAAGAATGGAAAAATGAGAACCTGAGAGAAACCTGAGAGACGTCTGACAATCTTGACAGTGCGGGTATTCATTGTTTGCCTCTCTTTCTTGTCCTAGTTGGGCTCTATGCAATATTTATAGCATTGCAGGAAATAAATCCCCTTCATGGATCACTGCCTTGTTGTGGTGAAGGGGCTTGCGTAACTCAGTGAAGCCATAAGCTATGCCGTGCAGGGCCACCCAAGACGGACAGGTCATGGCAGAGAGTTCTGACAAAATGTGGTCCACTGGAGAAGGAAATGGCAACCCACTCCAATATTCTTGCCAAGAAAACCCCATGGAACGTATCACAAGGCTAAAAGATATGACGCCGGAAGATGAGCCCCTCAGGTCGGAAGGTGTCCAATATACTACTGGGGAAGAGCAGAGGGTATTTTCAAGTAGCGCCAGAAAGAGTGAAGTGGCTGGGCCAAAGCCGAAAGGACACTCAGCTGTGGATGTGTCTGGTGGTGAAAAGAAAATCCGATGCTGGAAAGAACAATATTGTTTAGGAACCTGGAATGTCAGATCAATGAATCAAGGTAAGCTGGAGGTGGTCAAACAAGAGATGGCAAGATTGAACATCGACATCTTGGGAATCAGGGAACTAAAATGGACAGGCATGGGCGAATTGAATTCAGGTGACCATCATATCTACTATTGTGGGCAAGAATCCCTTAGAAGAAATGGAGTAGCACTCATAGTCAACAAAAGGGTGGGAAAAGCAGTACTGGGGTACAATCTTAAAAATGATAGAATGATCTCAGTACGAATCCAAGGTGAACCATTCAACATCACAGTAATTCAAGTCTATGCCCCAACCACTGATGCCGAAGAAGCTGAGGTTGATCGGTTCTATGAAGACCTACAACACCTTCTAGAACTAACACCAAAAAAAGATGTCCTCTTCATCATAGGGGATTGGAATGCTAAAGTAGGAAGTCAGGAAATCACTGGGATAACAGGCAGGCATGGTCTTGGTGTACAAAATGAAGCAGGACAAAAGCTAATAGAGTTTTGCCAAGAGAACACGCTGATCATAGCAAACACTCTTTTCCAACAGCACAAGAGACGACTCTACACATGGACATCACCAGATGGTCAATATCGAAATCAGATTGATTATGTCCTTTGCAGCCAAAGATGGAGAAGCTCTATACAGTCAGTCAAAGCAAGACCTGGAGCTGTATGTGGCTCAGATCATGAGCTTCTTGTTGCAAAAGTTCGGCTTAAATTGAAGAACGTAGGGAAAACCACTAAACCGTTCAGGTATGACCTAAATCATATTCCTTATGAATATACAGTGGAGGTGACGAATAGATTTCAGGGATTAGACCTGATAGACAGAGTGCCTGAGGAACTATGGACGGAGGTCCGTAACATTGTTCAGGAGGCAGCAACAAAATCCATCCCAAAGAAAAAGAAATGCACGAAAGCCAAGTGGCTGTCTGAGGAGGCTTTACAAGTGGCTGAGGAAAGAAGGGAAGCGAAAAGCAAGGGAGAAAGGGGAAGATATATCCAACTGAATGCAGAGTTCCAGAGAATAGCAAGGAGAGACAAGAAGGCCTTCTTAAAGGAACAATGCAAAGAAATCAAGGAAAACAACAGAATGGGAAAGACTAGAGATCTCTTCAAGAAAATTGGAGATCTCAAGGGAACGTTTTGTGCAAAGACGGGCATGATAAAGGACAAAGAAGGCAGGGACCTAACAGATGCAGATGAGATTAAGAAGAGGTGGAAAGAATACACAGAAGAACTATACAGGAAAGATCTGAATGTCCCTGATAGCCATGATAGTGTGGTCACTGAACTTGAGCCGGACATCCTTGAGAGTGAAGTCAAGTGGGCCTTAGGAAGCATTACTAACAACAAAGCTAGTGGAGATGACAGTATTCCAGCTGAGCTATTTAAAATCCTAAAAGATGATGCTGTTAAAGTGCTGCATTCAATATGCCAACAAATATGGAACACTCAACAATGGCCGCAAGACTGGAAAAGGTCAGTTTACATTCCAATTCCAAAGAAGGGCAACGCCAAAGAGTGTTCAAACTACCGCACAATTGTGCTCATTTTGCATGCCAGCAAGGTGATGCTCAAAATCCTACAAGCTAGGCTTCAGCAGTATGGGAACTGAGAACTACCGGAAGTACAAGCTGGGTTTCGAAGAGGCAGAGGAACTAGAGATCAAATCGCCAACATTCGCTGCATCATGGAGAAAGCAAGAGAATTCCAGAAGAACGTCTATTTCTGCTTCATTGACTACGCTAAAGCCTTTGATTGTGTGGATCACAACAAACTGTGGCAAATTCTTAAAGTGATGGGAGTACCAGACCACCTTACCTGTCTCCTGAGAAACCTGTACGAGGGTCAAGAAGCAACAGTAAGAACCAGACATGGAACAACCGAGTGGTTCAAAATTGGGAAAGGAGTACAACAAGGCTGTATATTGTCACCCTGCTTATTTAACTTATATGCAGAGTACATCATGAGAAATGCCGGGTTGGATGAATCAGAGGTCGGAATTAAGATTGCTGGGAGAATTATCAACAACCTCCGATATGCAGACGATACCACCCTAATGGCAGAAAGCGAAGAGGATCTCAAGAGCCTCTTGTTGAGGGTGAAAGAGGAGAGTGCAAAAGCTGGTTTGAAACTCAACATTAAAAAAACGAAGATCATGGCATCTGGCCCTATCACTTCCTGGCATATAGAAGGGGAAGAAATGGAAGCAGTGACAGATTTTACTTTCTTGGGCTCCAAGATCACCGCAGATGGTGACTGTAGCCATGAAATTAAAAGACGCTTGCTCCTTGGGAGGAAAGCTATGGCCAACCTAGACAGCATAGTAAGAAGCAGAGACATTGCCTTGCCGACAAAGGTCCGTCTAATCAAAGCTATGGTTTTCCCAGTAGTAATGTATGGCTGTGAGAACTGGACTATAAGGAAGGCTGAGTGCCGAAGAATTGATGCTTTCAAACTGTGGTGCTAGAGAAGACTCTTACGAGTCCCCTGGACTGCAAGGAGGTCAAATCAGTCAATCCTAAAGGAAATCAACCCTGAGTGCTCATTGGAAGGACAGATACTGAAGCTGAAGCTCAAATATTTTGGCCACCTAATGCAAAGAGAAAACTCTCTGGAAAAGACCCTGATGCTGGGAAAGACTGAAGGCAAAAGGAGAAGGGGACGGCAGAGGATGAGATGGCTAGATAGCATCAGTGATGCAATGAATATGAACTTGAGCACGCTCTGGGAGAGAGCGCAGGACAGGAAGGCCTGGCGTGCTATGGTCCATGGGGTCACGAAGAGTCGGACACGACTGAAGGACTGAACAACAACAACAACAAGGAAATGAATAATCTGTTCATCAGATTGGCCTGTATTTGAACTTAATTCCTGAAAAAACCCGGCTTATTTTCCTCATTCATAGTTTCCCACACACAGAGAGCGCATATGTCTCTTGCCCGCATTCCTAAAGAGTGAAATGCAAAGAAATGAGAGCACTTTTCAGTATCTCCTTTTCACATGTAGTACTACATAAATAAAAACTGCATACACTAGATACTATGATTGCTATAGAAACAATTTCTATGGAGACAGGAAGAGAAAGCATGGGTGTTTTGTGGTGATAGCTGTACATCTAGAGAAAAAACAAATGCAGTCCTGAAAGTAAGAACGTACAATTGTTTCTAGCTTCTTCATTTAAAACTAACAAGCCAAGAACAAGAGAGTCTAGCATTGATTATTATTATTTTTAAAATCTATTTATCTATAGCAGTTGTTCCACTGCAATTAACATCAGTTATTCTTTTTTAAAAAAAAATTATTGTGAAGTACAAAAAAACAGAGAAGCAATTTTGTGTTTCATTGTTCGTCAGGCGTGTGTTCTCCAAATCATGAAATATGAACTTGCTGTTGGTAAAACTACATAACCTTTCCCACTTCCACCATAATGTTGAGGAGCACTAGCCTATGGAAATAGCACAAATGGCTATTTTCAAAACAATTTAATAGGTTTGGCAGTCCTTGCCCCTCCCCAACACCTCTGTTTCATGCATTAATCCATATAAAATGTATGATCTTATTACCTCCTATTGTCTATACGTTTGAAATAATTTTTAAAAACCCAGTAAGGGTGCAATCCTTTGATCTCTGGGAGAGCATCCCAGGGGCAATAAGATCCACCCTCAGAAAGAGAGATCCAACCTCACAAGCCTTCTACCTGCAGCTGCACAAATGTCCAGAACTGGTGTTTCTCTGAGATCAGAAAAACAATCCTGTAGGGTAGGGAAAAGGACAAACCAAGGTGAAGGAACCACCATTTCCTTTCTCCTGTTCTCTCCCAGCACAGAGCAGAAAGTGGGGAGCACAGCTTTCCCCCATTTTTGAGCTTTTTATGGCCATTACAAAACAAGAAGACTGAAGGAGGTGAGCATCCAAAGGGGTTCATGGAGCTTTTATCCTGCTGCTATTGAGATTGCTCTCTCTTGGAAGTTTCTGCGCTCTTTACGTGACACTGTTAATGTCCAAGGTGCCTCCCACAGTTTCCCCCAGCCTGTATCTCATGTTTTCCCCAAACACAAAAAAAATGTGGTATTTTTCCCAGCCCATGGAACAGGAGTGCCATGACCTCCCCATGAAATTCTCCAATATTGGAAGAAACTGCTGAGTCTTCCTGCTGTGGGCGTTTGTTTTCAGTTGTTGGGGGCGCGGTCAATGATGAGATTTGACAGGAGCGAGGGCAAGAATCGCCTGCCGATTGTGTCTCCTGCCTCTGCATTTCCCAGTTGGAGGGAGAAGAGGGTAAAATGCCTCCCTGCAACAAAGGGAGACACATCTGATCCCCCACCCCACCAAGCTTGGAAGCAACGTCCTCTGTTGTTTCAGAGCACCCTATTAAGTTCAGTGGGGCTTACTCCCAAGTAAGTGTGCTGAGGGTTGCAGACTTACAGGGTGATCTTCTGTCTACTCAGGAGTAAGTCCCACTGAGTTGAGTGAGACTTACTTCCACATAAGTGTGCCAGGGGTTGCAGACTTACAGCACAATCTTACATGTTATGTCTACTCAGAAGTAAGTCAGAGGTTTCCTGGGGGCTGTGAGAAAACAGTACAGCAGAAGTTAAGCTATGAAAACAAGACTCTCCCCCTCCCCCTTTGCACACATGCCAGGGAGGGAGGGAGGCTCTCCCTCAGTTCAAACCATGTGGCTGCCGTGTAAAGGACCCCTTCCTAATCCCGCAAAGAAACTGAAAGCAGGAAAGCTCCGGAAAGGATGTGTTTTTTTGTGTGTGTTTTGCTTAATGTTGAGACACCCGAAGTAGATCACAAAGAAGAGAAATGGGTGCTCAGGATGCAAGACAGAGTTTATTATAAGAAGCACAACACATTTCAGCCCTTTTTCTTATTTTAGGCCTTCTTCAGGGGGTAGAGAAAAAAGTCTGCAGAATTTTTTCAGCAAAAGATTGTCTCCTGTGTCAATCTAGTGGTGACCAGTAGATTGAAACAGGAGACAATCTTTTGCTGAAAAGGTTCTGCAAACTTTTTTCTTTACCCCCTAAACAAGGCCGAAAATAAGAAAAAAGGCTGAAACATGTTGGGCTTCATTACAAAACAACGATGTTCCCCTCCCATTGCTCTCAGCGGAAGGGGAAATAAACTCCACTAGCTTAAAAGCTGGCATAGCTTTTGGCTCATTCCAAGGGAGTGTCTGGGGAACGGGAGGGCTTTGGGTCTGGTGGATCCACACCTCTCCCAGCATGCCTCAGGCATGCCTCCTTTTGTTCTCTCCAATGTCATAGTTCCCAGCATCAAAGAAGCACCCAGGGCTGGCCTTCCCACGAGGCAGGGTGAATCTCTTACCTCAGGTGGTGGATCTGGAAGGGTGGCAGATCACAACACTACCAGAGGGGCTGCATGCCTTGCCACCACCCTATGCCTCACTCGAGGATGGGAGGCATTGCAGAGAGCCCCGCTGGCCACTCTCCTGCCACAGCAGGAAAGCAGCCAGCACATTTCTCCATAGTGGCCACCACCACCTGCCTTATGCCTCACTGTGAGGACCTCTCAGGAAGGCATAGGCTGGTTGGCTGCTCTGGAAAGCCATGCTGACAGCTCTCCTGCTACAGCAAATGCCACAGCAGGAGAGCAGCTGGCACGACTCCTGGGGAACCTCAGAGCGAGACATCAGGTGGGAGGGCTCACTGGGAAGCACTGTCACATCTGAGCAGGACACAAACTGAAGATCATGTGTCCTCCTCAGTAATTTTAAAAAACCTGGAATATATGATTTTTCTAATCAAGGAAGAGCCTCTGCAACCTTCCATGTCTCCTCCCCAGGTCATAGAATGCTCTAGGGATGGCGGAGAATTTCTCCCCGAAACTTCGGGGGGCCGAGCGCCAACGTGTTCGGCCCCCCGAACAAGTTTCGGGGAGAAATCCTCCGAACCCCCCCTGCCCCCTGCACCCCCCCGGGACGGGACTTACCTTCACCGAATGTCCCTCCCGGTGGCGGGTCCGGCCGGCGGTTCGGCGGGTGTTCGAGCGGGGCGGGAGTGGCAGCCGGTCTTTTGACCGGCTGCTGCCGCCGCCATTGCAATCAAAGAAAAAAAAAAACGCCCCCTGATAGGCTATGTGACGATTCACGTAGCCTATCACGGCTAGATTTGCAAAGTCAGCCGTGATAGGCTACGTCAATCGTCACGTAGCCTATCACGGGTGACTTAAAAAAAAAAAAAAAAAGCGCGTACGGATAATGGCGGCCCCCATAGGGAGCCGCCATTCCCGTTCCTTATTTGGTTGCTGTAGTCTACATAAATGTTTACGTAGACTACAGCGACTAAATAAGGAACGCGAATGGCGGCTCCCTATGGGGGCCGCCATTAGCATACGCGCTTTTTTTTTTTTTTAAGTCACCCGTGATAGGCTACGTGATGATTGACGTAGCCTATCACGGCTGACTTTGCAGTTCTAGCCGTGATAGGCTACGTGAATCGTCACGTAGCCTATCAGGGGGTGTTTTTTTTAAAAAAAAAAACTTTCGCGTTCGCGGCCGGGCGAGGCGGGAAGCCTCTTCCCCGGCCTGAATTTCGGCCGGGACGAGGCGGGAAGCCTCCCCCCGCCGGCCTGAACTGTGCGGGGGGAGCAGCGAAGCGCCTCCCCCCCACCGCGAATGTCCTTCGACGACAGGTAAGGGACTTTCGTCCACCCCTAGAATGCTCAAGCGAGTACAACATTGCTGTGAACAGCTATTACCTAAGCATGCAAAAATAAAACAGCTTGGTGCCACACTGAGATTGCCATAGTGTAGCATGTTCAAAATAAGGTCAATTATTTCAGTCCTTGAGCTTAGTGTAACAGATTTTGTGGGTCAGAGGTTTTCCTTCACCTCTGTTCTCATGCTCTGTATTAGGGCATTTCTACACCAGCCTAAAATCCTCCATTTAAAATGGGGCTTTCTGCTTCCGTTTTAAACGCAGGATCACAACTGACTCCCTTTACACACGCTTCCTTCCTCCCCCCGCCCCTTCTCCCCGTATCTGAGTCTTCCATTATCTTTCATTGATCTTGCTCCTGTTCTTGCTGCTTTAACTCTTTTCAGGAGGAAACTGAAGCAGAACACAACAGGGTGATTTAATAACCATCTGTTTAAAAATGGAACAAAGGGCATTTAGTGCAGGAGGGTCACAGCGTCATGTAAAGAGCCCGCAAACTTCTGTGAAGGAGCAATCTCAATTGCAGGATAAAAGCTCCGTGTGATGAAGCCCTTAGAGGAGGTGCATAGACAATTAAAGCGACTGCCCCAATGTGTCAGAGCTGATAGATATTATATTTCCTCATGTCCAGCTGTCAAGCTCTGAGATAGTCTTTGGAGCCTATATGTAGGAGTGCACAACTGTCCTACCTTCTCATAGCCCAAATTCTAATTCACACAACTTTGTTTTAACATTTTGAAGTTACCAAGTGCCAAGCCTGTGTGCAGTCTGCGTGCACTTTTGATGGCAAGCCTAGGTCTGGGGTAGTGCTGTGCCAAAATTTCTTCCCACTTTTCCCCTATCATTCTCATTCAATTTGATGGAAAAGAAATTGCTTTCAAGAAAATATTTGAAGGAGAAAAAAAAATGTCCTTGGAATTCTCATGGATGAAGTGCAGGGTTCTTGCACTTACCTTAAGAATGTAAGAAGAGCCATGGTGGCTCAAACCAAGGGTCCATTTAGTCCAGCATTCTGCTCACACAGTGGCCAACCAGCTGCCTGTGGGAAGCCCACAAGTAGGACATGAATGCCATACCACCCTCCCATCCAGGTTCCCCAGCAACTGGTGTACATAGGCGTACTGCCTCTGATACTGGAAGTAATATATAGCCATGATGACCAGTAGCCTTTGATAACCTTTATCCTTCATGAATTTGTCTACTTCCCTTTTAAAGCCATCCAACTTGGTGGCCATCACTACACGTTGTGGTAGCAAATTCCATAGTTTCACTATGCACCGTGTGAGGAATTAGGTCCTTTTATCTGTCCCGAATCACCCACCAATCAGCTTAATAGGATGACCCTAGGTTCTAGTATTATGAGAGAGGGAGAAAAACATCTCCCTATCCACGTTCTCCACACCGTGCATAATTTTATACACCTCTGTCACTTTAGTTATGAGACAGGACCTCCTGTGAGGGTCCTGTCTTTCGTTGTACAATAATCTTTTTCACAGTCTGCAGGAAGCTCCCTGGCTTCCTGCCCTTCAATTAAAGACGAAAGGAAGATGCGATGAGGTAACTTCTATCATGGGCCTTTTTCAGATTAGGGAGCACAGGTAGCTGGGGAAGCTGCAGAGAAATGTAGATGTGTAACAGAAAGAAAAGAAACACACACAGCAACCTCAGCAACCTTGGAACTATGAATAAAGCTCAAAAACACCACCAAAAGAAATTCCAAAGCATTGGGTGCCCTGATAATCAGGCAGAAAAACAGGGGAAGAAAAATTGGTGGACAGATTTGGATCACAGCACTAGTCTTGAATTCATGGTCACTGCTTCCTGGTTGCAAGATTGTACATGTGTGTGATTTGAAGAGGACGACAGGCAGGTTGTTTGTGTGTGCCTAATCCTTCCTATCCTTCCTGTTTTTCCTTTGCAAATACTCCCTGTCCCCCTTGCTTTCCCTCCACGTGATGTGATACATCAAATATACCTTTTGAAACCCTGGCTAGAGGAAAGAGCAATGGGCAGAGGAAGGCTTATGCATAACTCCTTTGCCTATAGATTCTTCCCAGCAAATCACATCCGCCTAGTGTGATCATTGAGTTTCCCCACACCAGTTTTTGCCACAGAAAGTATAGATCTGTCCCCAAAATGGACATGCTCCTCCAGACAATGAGAGTTCTCTCTCTGAAAAAACAAAACAAAAAAGAGGGAAAGTAATGAATATAATCTAGACAAGTTTAAATGCCTCTTTCAGTGACGGAAAGATTAGGTACAGCCTGCAACACCTTAATGCCTGCATGATAACCATTCTTTGATTGCATTTTTCAATTTCCATAATATGACTCTTAACAATAAGGGATTGACTTAAGAGTGTAAAGGGCATGTAAAGGTCTAATTAGCATGAGTGCAATGGTCCATGTACTATTTCTACATATACTTTTATTACAAGAAGGAAAATTAGAAGCTGGAAGTCAAGCAGATGCAAGGGATCTATTTTAGTGATGAAAGAGTCATCACAAGAACCAGAGAAATGAAATAGCCCTATAAGTAAAGCAAGGCACAGAACAACCTTTAGCCCAGACTGAAACTACAGAATATTTACAACTTCATAAATTTCAAGGGTGATGCGGCCATGGATGATTTTTTGCACTAGACCTTACAGGATGCTCTGGTTAGTTGGAGATTTTTATTCAGAGCTGTAGTGGCTGGGAAATGAAATGCACAGGGAAAATATCTCGTTTTACTGATCTTATCCAACTAATATTCACAAGGAGAAGTGCCTCTCTAGTATAGAAGATCCAGACTTTTGGAAAATTCAAAGGAATGTTTCCTTGTGTATCAGATAATGACTCAAACTGTGATACACTTTTTTCTTGGGGGTTTGACTGGTAAAATGTTAATATATATATTTGCATGCACTGAAACCTGGACTGGAACCAATGAGTCTAACAATAACAAATCATTTGATCACATATGTTGATTTGAGTTATATGTCATAAGATGTTAGTAATGGAACTACAAGGCTTTTGCAAATGGTAAATTCAGTTTATTTTCACCATGGTTTGGAATATGACTCAATTAGGCGTTATTTAATTGAGTCTTTTATTGTTCATGTGAAAGTACCCAGCAGAACCATCCCTTAATAAATTACATTTTACATGTCTGACACATAAGTATATGGTAGGTTGCTGTTGTTGTTTGGTAAAAGATCCATTTTATATAAAAATGTGCAGTAAGGGTATCTAAACTCAGGGGGTGGAGATGTGCAGGAGGGAGAAACAGTGACCTATAGCTAATCAAATGCAATCATTTTAAGGATATTAAATAATCAGCACAGTTCTCATTTTAAAATACCCCTTCTGACATTAGGAAAATATTGTTTGTTATTAAAATCAGTATGTTTTCTTCTGAGCTACATCAGGTGCTTCACAACATGCTGAACCCTATGAATCACCAACGTTCTAATTTCAGACTATTTTGGTAGATATCTCTTTGCTCACATCCATGTGTAATTATCAACCCGCTTTCAGAATTTAGCCAAGGTTTAGCTGACTGAATCTCATCACAAGTGGACTGAGTGTCAATGAGCATTCCCTCCTGCTGCCATGATATCACATGACCTTGTATTCTGATAATAGGATTGGGAAGATCTAGGTTCAAATCCCTGCTCAGCCATGATGCTCAGTGGATGACCTGGAGCCAGTCATGTTCTCTCAGCTAGACCTACCTCACAGGGTTGTTGTGAGGACAAAATGCAGGGAGTGGGGAGAACTATGTATGCCACCTTGAGAAAAGCTGGGTTATAAATGTAGCAAATATAGTAAATAAATAAATATTACTGTCTTTAAAGCACATACACACACACCAGTAATAACAACAAAACTATTACCCAGTAGCTAGGCGTTAAGGTTTCTCTTGGGGCGTGGGGGATCATCATGGGCTTACTGTGCATCATGGGCTTACTCAGAAACTCTTATGTTTCTAAAAATTGACTGCAAACACAAAGATTTGGACTGTGGTGGATCACCTTCTCCACATCCTACTGAGTTTGTAAATTATTTCTGCCAGGTAGCATGGCATAGAACTATCCTGCTGTTCCCTAAAGCTGCAGTTGTCTCAATGAAGAAATATTCATAACTGTGTAAAATCTGAAATTGGATTCTACGTGTCCTTATCTTACATTGGCTTGACTCGTTTGCCTCCCATTTTTTCCAGCCACCTCAGAAATAATAGGTACCTGGAAGTATAGATTTAAAAGAATTGCTTTGTTGATTTTATCAAAAACAGGCTATTTTAAAATACTATATTAAATGGACAATACAACATTTGAATCAGTACAAGACCATTTTCTCAGTGATGTGCAGTAAAACAAAATCTGTTTGGGTTGAAAGGAAGGAGATTGAATTTTTACCCTGGATTGGATTTTTACCAAAATGTTCAGATTACAAAGCGACCCCATGGAGGTCGGCGGTGGGGGGAGATCCGTGGCAGAGGAACTGCCAGCTCCCGCTGACCAGATTTGCGCCACCCAGGGCAGAAGGCGTTCTCCCCCACTTTTTGCCTTTTCCGTTTCACTCACCATTGTCTTTTAAAATATTTCCATCCTACTGGTTCTCATGGGAGGGAAATTCACTCTGCCAGCTCCAGGGCTGGAATAGTGTTTCACCTCTTTTGGGGGTGTGTGCCATGGGAATGAAGGGGCTTCCAATCCAGCAGATTCAAGTCCTCCTTGATCCGCCCTAACATGCCGCTTTTTTCATGGAGAAGCAATATTGGTGGAGGTTTCTGCACCAGGAGGAGGCCTCCGGTGGTCCATGTCCGTCTCTACCTGCATACCTCCTCGCTACCTGTGAAGAGGGAAACCTTGCAATACCCTGAGGCCCCTGGGATGCCCTCCGAGGGGCCACAGGATTGTGACCTTAATTAATTTAAAATTCCACAATGCCCTAGTTAACTACTCCTTAACTAAAAAAACCCTCACTTTCATAAACAAGAGGTTTTTTTCCCTGAGCTGATATTTTTTTAAACCCATTTAGTCATTCTGCAGAATAAGGGCATAATCCATCCCCTCCTGCATGTATAGGTCTGTGAGATGCATGTGTGAAAGGAATGAATTGTGCTCACACCGTTTAAAAAAAACCTCATACGTACATTGTTGAGTGAAGAAAATGTTTAGGTGTGTGTTCTTCATTCAGGGAGGGCACTGAATTCAATTTACCACCATACTCACTGATTCATGCAGTGAAAGCGAGCATTCCCAATCATCTATCTGGCATTACATGTGTTTGACCAGGGCTGGGAACCCATATGCACAGCCCTGAGTCCCGTGTGTAGAGAGCGAACACATGCATTTCAGCAAGACTCTCTCTCGGCTTGTGATCCTGGAAAGGAAATAGACTTGGAAGCCTACTTTAGGAAACATATTACACATAGCCAAAAAAAGAGGAAATACTGATTTGCAAATTATTTGCATATGCTAATATATATGTATAGATGCAAATTTAGAAATAATTATAATTGAAATTGAAATGCAATACATCTCACTATAGTGGAGAAGACTGTGACCAGGTGACCTGTGTGTCTGCTCTATCTGCTGTCCAAGTGATAACAGTGGATGAGATCTTCAAGGCCCCGGTTCCCTCTTATGGTTCTTTATCTTTAAACTAGACTTGAACAGGACAGACCTTCAAATAGAGGGCCATCCTCTGTAAAGTCCTGGCCACCCTAGCTAATTGTGCATGCTCATTGGCCTAAATCAAGAGTGTTGGGTCATATGTGTGTTGCCATGTGTGTTGAAGCGATAAGATTTTGGGACAGCCCTATTGTTGTTACTGCTATGGAGAGCCAGTGTGGTGTAGTGGCTAGAGTGTTGGACTGGGAGCCAGGAGATCCGGGTTCTAGTCCCCACTCAGCCATGGAAGCTCACTGGGTGACTTTGGGCCAGTCACAGACTCTCAGCCCAACCTACCTCACAGGGTTGTTGTTGTGAGGATAAAATAGAGGGGAGGAGGATCATGTAAGCCGCCTTGGGTTCCTTGCAAGAGGAAAAAAAGGCGGGATATAAATGCAAGCAAGCAAGCAAGCAATAAATAAATAAATAAATAAATATTTATGAAGTCCTGAGTCGCCCTTCACAAGGCAACCTTGCCACGAATGTTGAGGTCCTCCAAGGTTACATATATGAAGTTTGAACATATATAACTATATGAAGCTGCCTTGTACCAAATAAGACCATGTGACCATCTAGTTCAGTAATACCTACACTGACAGCCAGGTGTGGCGCTCTCCAGGTTTCAGACACGGGTCTTTCCCAGGCATACCAGGAGATGGCAGGGTTTGGGATTGGGACCTTCTGCATGCAAAGCATGTGCTCTACTGTGGAGCTATGGGCCCTTCCCTTATTTTAAGAAGTATTTTAGCATACAGGTCTCTCTTACCCGACCAAGAAGGGCTCACCTGGGATATGAAATTAATTTTATGTATATCCCAGCTTTCCACAAAAAAAAATAAAAATAAAAATAATGGTGCTCAAAGTGTCTAACAACAATAACATGAAAATTAAAACAAAAATGTAATTAAAACAATAATTAAAAACAAATAAAGAACACAATTACAAACACAACAATAAAAGAAATAGCACTCAACCAGTTAAAAACTGCTTTCAGCAACAGGGCAGCTTACATGCCAAAGGCTTGCCTGAATAAAAATATATTTGCTTGTTGGCAGAAGGACAACAAAGAAGGAGCCTACCTAGCCTTTGTTGGCGGGGAGTACCAGAGCCTGGAGGCAGCCACCGAGAAGGCCCTCTCTTTCATCCTCACCAAATGTGCCTCAGCTCAGTCAGCTGATGGGGCTGAGAGAAGATCTTAAAACCTGGCCAGGCTTGTATGAACAGTCTTTCACACACTGACTGAGAATCTTGCCCGTAGCCTATCAGCACCAACTCTGAGACTACCTCCTTCAGCTCAGTTAGGGAAACCATTAGACAGCAGGATGTGTGGTACACTAACTGAATTCCTAAACTGTCCCTACAGCCCAACACCTGTTGCCGTCTCTTGCTGTGGAGAGCCTGCTTCGCTCCCTGGCTCACCAAGGATCTAGGTCAGTGAAGAAGGCTGGGGAGACAGCACGGCATCCTTGACACTGCAGTGAATGAATTCCCACATGCTCATGGAGCTGCTAGATTGGGGCTCAGATGCATATAGAATTAGATGGGAGGTACTTTGGTGGTCTGGCTGAAATAATAAATATTTCAGGTCTCTTTCTGTACAGAAGTAATAATAAGCATCAAAACGCCTTGCGGTTGTGTATCACTTGGAGTATTTCATTTCAGACTTTCAAGCAAGATAGTAGATCATCATGTTGCTTCATCGAAATTGGAATCACAATTTTGTATTAGTGGTGACAACATTCTCTAATCTGCAATCTAGGTCAGATCTCAGCTGAAAATGGAAAGAAACAACACTTGCTTTGAAGTCTGGTTATTTGCTTGCTGCTAAGTATTTATTAATATTAATGGTGTAAAGTTAAGCTCTCCTCATAAATTATTTAACCAAATACTTTATTGTAAGTGATCATGTATAGCTGAAATATTAAAATTTAGAAATGGTCCAACGCTGCATCTTGTTTTGACAATTTTACTTATTACGCAGATAATATTCTGACACAAGCACAATAGGTTCACGTTTGTTGCCATTTATTTACCCATAATTGAAGTACTGTATTGTTAAGGCAGGGCAAGAATTCAAAGGAACTTATAAAACTAGCCTGAAAAATGCCTGTGGGAGACCAGTAGGATTTTTTTTCTCACTAGATCATATTATTTTCTGTTGGGATTGAAAGAAGCTTGAAGACTGAAATAAAAGCATAGGAGTATAATGCTTTACAATATTGCAGGTTTCAGTAAGATAAATGAAATATATCACTCGATCCTATATATGTTTACTCAGAAGTAAGTCCAACTGATTTATGCAAGGGAGGAAAGGAAAGGTTCCTCCTGTGCAAGCACCGGGTCATTACTGACCCCTAGATGGACGCCGCTTGTGCTGGCATTTTCATGGCAGACTGTAGCGGGGTAGTTTGCCATTGCCTTCCCCAGTTGTGACTACCTTTCCCCCAGCAAGCTGGGTACTCATTTTAACGACCTCAGAAGGATGGAGGGCTGAGTCGACCTGAGCCAGCTACCCGAGACCCGGCTTCCGCTGGGATCGAACTCAGGTCGTGGGAAGAGTTTCAGTTGCAGTACTGGTGCCTACCACTCTGCACCACATGAGGCTCAGATTTGTGCAAACATACATACTAATAGCAGGTGGTTGAGTACCAATCAGTTTGGAAGCAAAAGAAGACCACCTACAATCAAGAAAGTAGTTTCTACATACTTGGCGGGGCTTGCCGCATCCACTGAAGTATATTAGTTTGTAAACTGATCCTCCCCACCAAACCAGCCCAGTGGGAATGGCCAAGGGTCCTCTTTTACAGAGGACAGTCCTCTATTTGAACGTCTGCCAGAAGGCCACCCACTATTTGAAGACAGGCTAGCCCATCCTAGACTGGTTGAAATATAAAGAAATGTAGGACTTCCAGTTGGAACTGATGTCAATCTGGCAGCTTCCCACAGGTTCT